>NC_060953.1:41523612-41538949 GCF_022045245.1 Lucilia cuprina | reverse complement strand
ACTAGAACTGAACTAGAACTGAACTAGAACTGAACTAGAACTGAACTAGAACTGAACTAGAACTGAACTAGAACTGAACTAGAACTGAACTAGAACTAAACTACAACATAACTAGAACTGAACTAGAACTGAACTATAACTGAACTAGAGCTAAACTAAACTGAACTAGAACTGAACTAGAACTGCACTAAAATTAAACTAGAACTGAACTAGAACTGAATTGGAACTAAACTAGAACTGAAATAGAACTGAACTAGAACTGAACTAGAACTGAACTAGAACTGAACTAGAACTGAACTAGAACTTAACTAGAACTTAACAAGAACTGAACTAGAACTTAACAAGAACTGAACTAGAACTAAACTAGAACTGTTTTAGAACTGAAATATCTAAACTAGAAGTGGTCTAGGTAAAGTACATACCAAAAAGAAAATATTTTCAATGCCCTTCTCTTATGTATTACGGTAATGTATAAATTTTAATGCAATACCGAATAGGAAACTATTGTTTACAGAACATTTTTATAAAAATACCAATTTATAAAAAACACAAAAAAATCATGACACACAAACCCACACACTCCCTCAAAATAAACCACCAACTTGCAAACTGTCCAAAACGATTGGCCTTACGAAAAAAGACGTGCTTGGCTAAAATATGCAAATTTTAATTGTTTACCATTAAAACTTTTTACTATAAATACCAAAAATCAATAAATAAATAATATCAGTTCAATAAGTTCTATTAACAAAACAATTAAAAAAACTAAAACAAAATGTTTAAATTCGTAAGTTTTCAATAACTTTTTAAACTAATTATTTAAAATTAATTTAATTTTCTGTTATTTGCAGTTCGCTTTGTGCTTGTTTGCTGTTATTGCCTTGGCTGCCGCTAAACCCGGTATTGTGGCTCCTTTGGCATACTCCGCTCCTGTAGTTGCTGCTGCTCCCTATACTGCAGCTTACACTGCTCCCTACGCTGCCGCTTATGCTGCTCCTTATGCTGCTGCCTATTCTGCTTACTCTGCCTATCCTTATGTTGCTTCTCCTTATGTAGCTGCTCCTTACACCGCTGCCTACTCAGCTTATCCTTATGCTGCTTCTTACTTGTTGCGCAAGTAAATTTTGCAGCAAAATTATTTAATGTTTAGCTGTAATGTGTTATCGGTTGTTATGTGAAGGAAAAATTTTGTTAATGTAACTTAAATGACTGTTGAAAAAATTAAAATGAAAACAATTAAATTTATTTACTTAAAAAAGAAAAGTAGATAATTAACGAAACTTCATGGCACATTCTTTATTTATATATGGGAAATGTAAAAAAAATATTTTTACAAAAATGTTTTATAAAATCTACATTTTTAACGAAAATTTTTCATAACAAGAAAATTTTTATCATAATTTTCGAAATGAAAATTCTTATCAAAACAGAACTAGAAGTGAAGTAAAAGTGAACTAGAAGAGAATTAGAACTGAACTGAACTAGAACTGAACTGAACTAAAAATGATCTAAAACTGAACCAAACTGTAATAGAACTGAACTGAACTAGAACTGAAATAGAACTGAACTAGAACTGAACTAAAACTGAACTAGAACTGAACAAGAACTAGAACTGAACTAGAACTGAACAAGAACTAGAACTGAACTAGAACTGAAATAGAACTGAAATAAAACTGAAATAGAACTGAACTAGAACTGAACTAGAACTGAACTAGAACTGAACTAGAACTGAACTAGAACTGAACTAGAACTGAACTAGAACTGAACTAGAACTGAACTAGAACTGAACTAGAACTGAACTAGAACTGAACTAGAACTGAACTAGAACTGAACTAGACTGAACTAGCACTGAATTAGAATTGAACTAGAACTTAGGTAGAACTGAACTTTAACTGACCGTTAGAGTAGGCCAGAGCAGTCTCGATATTCTACAAGTGGTGATATTTGACCATCTGAGTTTCGCCTAAAATCATCGCAAGAGTTAAGTCTAGGTATTCCAAGAGAGAGTAGAAGATTCATTTTTACGCAGAAGATCTTGTGCCCCTTTCTGTCTTTGAGCCATCAGTATATTTTGAGATCACATCGTCTCTTATGAAAGTGTTCACGGACCAGAATACTTTGTGGGTATTCTAGTTTTGAATAGCCTATTAAAATTAAGTGTATGTAATATGTAGACCTTTTCCCGCGATATGATTAGCCCACCTATAATTTGTAAGATGGTGACATGGCGAATGCGATCATGCTTCAGTCCATTCTAATGTCCAAAATTTTCTTTGAAAAGAAAATTTTTATCCAAAATTTTCTATAAAAAGTTATTTTTTTCTGTATTTCATTTATATTTTTTATTTTTTTTCGTTTTCAAAATCAACAAATAACATTAAAGATTAACAAATTCCTCTTTAAAACATTAAATCTATTTGCGTAAAACATAAGAAGCAGCATAAGGATAAGCAGAGTAGGCAGCAGTGTAAGGAGATGCTACATAAGGATAAGCAGAGTAAGCAGAATAGGCAGCATAAGGAGCAGTGTAGGCGGCGGCGTAGGGAGCAGTGTAGGCAGCGGTGTAGGGAGCAGCAGCTACTACGGGAGCAGAGTAAGCCAAAGGAGCAACAATACCGGGTTTAGCGGCAGCCAAGGCAACAACAGCGAACAAGCACAAAGCAAACTATTGCATTAGAAATAAAACAAAATACAATTTACAAAATTTAATCCTTTAATTGATTTGCACTTAAAAACTTACGAATTTGAACATTTTGTTAGATTTTTTTTGTTTAGTTTTGTTAACACTTTAGTTTTAAAACTGATAGTATTTAGTAAAAATTATTTACATTTTATACTAAAATTAAAAAAAAAAAACATATTAAAATAAATCTAAAACATTTTAAACAATTTATATGTTTTAGCCAAGCACGTCTTCCTGGTGAAGGTCAGCTGTCTGTGTTTATTTTATGGTAAACTTGGCTTTAATGTTTTAATTTCATTTTCATTTAATAAAAAAAAAAATAAAGTGTTGTTTTTACAAAGACTGCCACTGTAACTGACATATGTATGTATGGATGTATATAGGTTTAAGTGGGTGTTTTTTGGCTTTTATGTTCTGAAAATTGTTGCTGTTGTTTTGATTTGTAATTAAATATTCTAGAAGCATTTCATAATTAAATTCATTTTCTATATTCTAATGCACTAACTGACGAATACACACCAAAATTTATATATGTGTGTATATACTTGTGTATGACCAAAATTAATATAAACTTTTTATTTTTTCTTTGAAATGAATTGATATATTCATAAAATATTTTTATGAGGTTATTAAATTATAATATAAAAATTAAATTATTGCTTTACAAAATTAATAGAACTTTTGACCATGGCATTGATTTTTGTTCATATTTAAGAAATTTAGTTGTTGTGTGTGTTTGTATCGTTTCTAAGAATTTCGAGTTTTGTTTAGTTTAGTATGTGAATTATATGTACATATATGAAGGTGATGTTCATATTGTAATTTTTGGAATAAAATATATTAAAAATTGCTTAACAGTAGCACCAAAAACACTAATTTATACTATAGACTAGACTACAGGCTATACAATAGACTAGACCATAGACAAGACTATAGTCTAGTCTCTAGTCTAACTTATAGTATAGTTTATATTAATGTTTATAGTCTAGTCTACAGTGTTATCTATAGGCCAACATATAGTCTAGTCTATAGTATAGTCAGTAGTCTAGTCTATAATCTACTCTATAGTTTAATATATAGACTAATCTATAGTCTGTAGTGTATGATATAGTTTAAAATTTAGTCTTTCGCCTAGTCTGTAGTCTAGTTTATAGTCTAGTTAATAGTCTAGTCTATAGTGTAGTCTATTGTCTAGTCCATAGTCTCGTCTATAGCCTAGTCTGTAGTCTAGTCTATAGTCTAGTCTAGTTTACATTCATGTTTATAGTCTAGTCTACAGTGTTATCTATAGGCTAACATATAGTACAGTCTATGGTATATTCCGTAGTCTAGACTATAATCTACTCTATAGTCTAATATATAGACTAGTCTATAGTCTGTAGTATATGGTATAGTTCAAAATCTAGTCTTTGTTCTAGTCTATAGTCTAATCTATAGTCTAGTCTATAGTCTAGTCCATAGTCTAGTCTATAGTCTAGTCTATAGTCTTGTCTATAGTCTAGTCTATAGTCTTGTCTATAGTCTAGTCTATATTCTAGTCTATAGTCTAGTCTATATTCTAGTCTATAGTCTAGTTAATAGTCTAGTTAATAGTCTAGTCTATAGCCTAGTCTATAGTCAAGTATATAGTCTAGTCTATAGTCTAGTCTATAGTCTAGTCTATAGTCTAGTCTATAGTCTAGTCTATAGTCTAGTCTATAGTCTAGTCTATAGTCTAGTCTATAGTCTAGTCTATAGTCTAGTCTATAGTCTAGTCTATAGTCTAGTCTATAGTCTAGTCTATAGTCTAGTCTATAGTCTAGTCTATAGTCTAGTCTATAGTCTAGTCTATAGTCTAGTCTAACGTCTAGTCTATAGTCTAGATTATAGTCTAGTCTATAGTCTAGATTATAGTCTAGTCTAGTTAGTCTATAGTCTTGTCTAGTCTAGTTAGTCTAGTTAGTCTATAGTCTTGTCTAGTCTAGTTAGTCTATAGTCTTGTCTAGTCTAGTTAGTCTATAGTCTAGCTAGTCTATGTTCTAGGCTATAGTCCAGTCTATATTCTAGTCTATAGTTCTGCCTTTGATCTAGGCTATAGTCTAGTCTATATTCTAGTCTATAGTCCAGCCTATAGTCTAGTCTATATTATAGTCTAGTCTACAGCCTAGCCTATGTTCTTGTCTATAATCTAGTCTATAGTCTAGTCTATAGTCCAGTCTTTTCTATTCATAGTCTAGTATATAGTGTGGCCTATAGTATAGTCTATAGTCTAGTCTATTGTGTAATCTACAGTCAAGTGTATAGTGTATTAGTCTATAGTGACGTCTATAACCTAGTCTTAAGTGACCAGTCTATAGTCAGTCTTTTGTGTATTCTGAAATCTAGTCTAAAGTCTAATCTATAGTCCAGTCTGCAAAATAAAAAATGAAAAAAAGTAAAAATAAGTTTAAAAAAATCCCTCCAAACGCTTGAGCTGGATCACTGTATATATATTATTTTACCACCAACAAACATTTGCCAAGAAAAGGTATTCAAACCTCAAATAATTTTAAATAACAAAATTTAAATGAATTTTTATATAAACGGATCCAAAAATGTAAATTTCGGTACTAAAGTTTTAAACAAAATAACTGCTAGCAAAGTTTATAAAAGTAATCAAACTTTGTTTTTGTTAAAAACTTGAAATTATTTTCAGTTGCTAACGAAATTTACAGGTACTGTTAACGTTTGTTTTATAACCCAGTAAACAATGAACAGTTCAAATAAAAAGAATAAGTTAGTCCTGGGAGATGGGGATACAGTTTTTATTTCTTTCATCCAAATTTCGATTATATTGAGCTTTGGGAAAAAGCAAAGCTTTGAATTGATGTGAACCTTTGAGACATTAAATATCTATGTATAGAAATTTGCCAAATTTTCATCCGGTGATCTGGTTTGCTTGGTTTCTACTTTGGTTATAGTTTTCTGGTTTGTTGGGTTAAAAAACCATTTAAATACCTTCATGTCTATGTAGGTAGCAAAACTTTTTTTTGTTAACTTTTAACATGTAAATATTTTGGCATGTAAATCTACTTGTAATATCAACTTAATCTTTGTTAAAAATTCTATAAACTAAATACACATGTAACTTCTACCCTTTTACATTGTATGAAGGAAAAAAATCACCTCGATATCGTTTTTTATTACAGATTTTTGTTGGCTGTTGATGTTTATAATCCTGTTTACTTTTAATATATATGAAATACTAGAGAAAATCAGAAATATGTACTACAGAGTAAATATACGATACTATAGAATATTTTTGTGTAATTTTTGGAAAAGAAGACACGTTTAAATGATTGAAAATACATGTTGCAAAGGATACTTTAATAAAAATCTAGGTTGCAGTGGTTTTAAGTTAATTCTTAATCATTTTTAACCAATTATTCTGAATTTCAAAGTATTCGATCCTATGTTTAAGGGAATAATTTAAGTTTTAGTTACATTAGATATTTGAGGCTTTCAAAATTGGACAGACAGAAAGAAAGTGATTTCTTTAGATTTATTTCAATCTTTAAGTATTTAACAATTGCTCTACATTTTCTATACATTCTACTTTTTTTATTCATTTATTTTCTATATTCACTATTAGACCTGATGAACTAAATTTGATTTTATGAATGGTCGATAGTTCGGTCGTCTGTCTATTTAATTGCATCAAGGGAAATGAACAGTGACATAATTGGCTCAACTAACAAACAAAAAAGAGAAAACCTCTAAAAAGAGCTGAAATAAAAGCACCTCATCTATACATAAAGAAAGTAAAACAACGCAAATGGAAACAAAAAAAATCATATGTTATTTTAGGTAAACATTAATGTACAACCAGGGTTGGTTTTTTGTCTCTTTTGGGGTTTTGTTCAATTTCTTTTTTGACTGATGTATCAGGTTATTGGCATAGTAAATCATTAATGGTGCTAATGATGATGACGCTAAAAGTAACTAAAAGGTAACGTTAAGAACTCTTTAAAGATACTCACACATTGGTATTTAGGTACGTTTTATGAAAAAAAGGTATATCTGCAAGATTGCTTAGAAGACTACATAGAAGCTTTATTAAAAACGGAACTAAAACTTAAACTAAAATTTAAACTAAAACCTCAATTTAAATTTGTACTACAATTTGCTTCAAAATCAGAATCAGAGCGTAAACCTGAATCAGAACGCAATAAGAATCTAAACCAGATCAGAATGGACTAGACTAAACTATGTAATAAGGAGTGAGATCGAAAAATTCTTAACATACATATATGTTTATAAAAAAGAAACCACTATACTTACAGCTTTATTTTTTTTTATTTGATTCAAATTATTATTACAATTTACAAAAAAAAAAAAAATATTTTTATAGTTTTAATCACTAGTGATGAAATTTTGAACCCTTTTCGGAAACCCTTCCATTAACGTTTTTATAGTGCTTTCTGTCACTTTGCTCGAACATGTAGTCCATCTCCGTTTAAAATCTACCACACTTTTGGACACCTTTTTTGTACTCTTCAATTCTCTTTTAACAAGAGCCCAATATCTCTCCACTGGCCTTAGCTCCGGGCAGTTTGGAGGATTTGCCTCTCTTGGTAGAAATACCACATTATTGTACTTGTACCACTCAAGGGCTTGTTTACCATAGTGATAGGATGCCAAGTCAGGCCAAAAATAAGTGGACACATTATGAAGTTTTATGAATGGAAGCAGCCTTTTTTGTAAACATTCCTTGATGTAAATTTCGGTATTTATAGAGCCCGTTGTAACAAATGATTGGCTTCTTTTGCCGCAACTGCATATTGCTTGCCATACCAAGAACTTTCTGGGAAATTTTGTCTGCTTTTGGGTCCTAAACTTTTCTTCAACATTCCCTCGAGCATCAGCAACATAAAACTTTTGACCTGGAAGTTGCGAAAAATCTGCCAGAACATACGTTTCGTCATCCATTATGCAGCAAGAATATTTTTTATAAAATTTGACTTCAATTTCCGTGCTCTGTTTTTGGCCTCTAAATTTTTAGCAGCGTTCCTGTCAGGAACTTTTTGAGCCTTGTATGTTTTTAAATCTGCATTAGCTTTAACTTTTCGTACCAAATAGTCCGAGCACTGAGCTAACCGAGCTGCTTTCCTACCGGATGTGTTGGGAGCTCTTTTGAAAATGCGTTCTATTTTTTGGCTTTAGAAACATCATGTGGACCATTCCTTCTACCTGAACCAGGTTTTCTATCAACTGACAAGTTCTCCCGGTACTGTTTAATAACATTGGAAACAGTTTGACGGTAGACCTTTGTATGCTTGGCCAACTTTTTGTAAGACCAAGTTGGGTTTAGTTGAAAATATTTAATAATTTCAGTACGCACTTTTTTCTGGTCACTCATTTTAATCAGATTAACAAACAATTAATGTAATTGACATTACACATAATAACTGACATGTTTTTCAAAGGTAACTTGATAAAAAAAAATCAAATAATACTTTGGTTGAAAAATGTAATGAAAAACGTGTGTTAAGAATTTTTCGATCTCACTCCTTACCCTATAGACTATACTATCAACTAGACTAGACTATAGACTAGATTATAGACTAGACTATAGACTAGACTACAGACTAGACTATAGACTAGACTATAGACTATACTATAGACTAGACTATAGACTAGACTATAGACTAGACTATAGTCTAGACTATAGACTAGACTATAGACTAGACTATAGACTAGACCATAGACTAGACTATAGACTAGACCATAGACTAGACTATAGACTAGACCATAGACTAGACTATACTATAGACTAGACTAGACTAGACTATAGACTAGACTATAGACTAGACTATAGACTAGACTATAGACTAGACTATAGACTAGACTATAGACTAGACTATAGACTAGACTATAGA
This sequence comes from Lucilia cuprina, assembly GCF_022045245.1. Lineage (NCBI taxonomy): Eukaryota > Metazoa > Arthropoda > Insecta > Diptera > Calliphoridae > Lucilia > Lucilia cuprina. The sequence continues at coordinate 41,530,369 of NC_060953.1, read as the reverse complement.
CTAGACTATAGACTAGACTATAGACTAGACTATAGACTAGACTATAGACTAGACTATAGACTAGACTATAGACTAGACTATAGACTAGACTATAGACTAGACTATAGACTAGACTATAGACTAGACTATAGACTAGACTATAGACTAGACTATAGACTAGACTATAGACTAGACTATAGACTAGACTATAGACTAGACTATAGACTAGACTATAGACTAGACTATAGACTAGACTATAGACTAGACTATAGACTAGACTATAGACTAGACTATAGACTAGACTATAGACTAGACTATAGACTAGACTATAGACTAGACTATAGACTAGACTATAGACTAGACTATAGACTAGACTATAGACTAGACTATAGACTAGACTATAGACTAGACTATAGACTAGACTATAGACTAGACTATAGACTAGACTATAGACTAGACTATAGACTAGACTATAGACTAGACTATAGACTAGACTATAGATTAGACTATAGACTAGACTATAGACTAGACTATAGATTAGACTATAGACTAGACTATAGACTAGACTATAGACCAGACTATAGACTGGACTATAGACTAGACTATAGACTAGACTATAGACTAGACTATAGACTAGACTATAGACTAGACTATAGACTAGACTATAGACTAGACTATAGACTAGACTATAGACTAGACTATAGACTAGACTATAGACTAGACTATAGACTAGACTATAGACTAGACTATAGACTAGACTATAGACTAGACTATAGACTAGACTATAGACTAGACTATAGACTAGACTATAGACTAGACTATAGACTAGACTATAGACTAGACTATAGACTAGACTATAGACTAGACTATAGACTAGACTATAGACTAGACTATAGACCAGACTATAGTCTAGACTATAGACTAGACTATTGAAAAGACTATAGACTAGACTATAGATTAGACTATTGACTTGCCTATAGACTAGCCTGGACTATAGTCTAAACTATAGACGAGAATACAAACTTCACTACAGACTAAACCATAGAATATAGAACTATATATGTATATGTATATTGAAACTGAGATCAATAATTGACATTTATAAATTTAAATTTGCCAACCTAATGTCTACCGATAATTAGCAGCTGAAGGCTTTGAATAAGCAATTTGTCCCTAAAGCATTTTGTATAAATATTATTACACACGTACTGTCATAAATACTAAAATATGTCTATGACAGTTTCAGCACATAAACTGTCCATTTTAGTGTTTTTATAAATGTATGTGTTTAACCATTTAGAATAAATTATAAACTTTTTTTCCAATTTAAAAATTCTAGTAACACCTTGCATAATATGGAAAGTATAAAACGTTTAATAATAATAACAACCATAAAATAAATTGTTTACTTGCAACCTCCTACACACACGCACACAGACAGATTATTATAGGCCTAGAACATTAAACAACAACAATAAAATATAGAAAAAAAATATTTATTTATTTTAACTATAAATACTAATAGTTTTTAATTATTTGTTATCAGTTTAATTAAATCATTTAATAAAACAAACCACAAAACCACTCTTTAAAACAAAAATAAACAAAATGTTTAAATTCGTAAGTAGTTGTTATTAAATTATTTGTAAATAAATTGTTGGAAATTGAATTAGTTTCAGTCTAAAGGATTTTTGTTTATAAAACAAGCAAAAAATCTATACAAAATAATAGTAATCAATTTATTTTATATTTTTTCTATCTTTATTTAAAGTTTGCTATGTGTTTTATGGCTGTTGTTGCCTTGGCTGCTGCTAAACCTGATATTGTTGCTTATTCTTCACCCTATACTACTGCCTATACAGCCGCCTATACATCACCCTATGCTGCTGCCTATTCTGGTTATTATGATTATCCTTATGCTACTTCTTATGTAGCTTCTCCTTACACTGCTGCTTACTCTACTTATCCTTATGCTGCTTCATACTTGTTGCGCAAGTAAATATTGTGTTTCATTTAACGAGGATTTAAGAATTTTTTCATAATTGTTGTGTAATTGTTTTTTGTTAAAAGGTTTTATTAGACAGAGAAAACGAAAAGAAAAATATTAAATAAAAACATGTTAAAAGTTATTTGTTGAAAATCTGAAAATGTTTTATTATTATTTAAAAACAATACTCTAAGCCATTTGAGCAAAAATCTGAATCTGAAGTAAAATCTACACAAAAATAGGAACTGAAATGTAATTTAGAATAGGAACCTATATTTAGAAATTAATTAGTTCATGAAGAAGACTATTGACAAGTAAATTGACAAATTCTTAGTGTATAGTTCAGTTTATAGACTAATCTATAGTCTAGTTTATAGACTAGTTTATAGTCTAGTCTATAGTCTAGTCTATAGACTAGTTTATAGTCTAGTCTATAGTCTAGTCTATAGTCTAGTCTATAGTCTAGTCTATAGTCTAGTCTATAGTCTAGTCTATAGTCTAGTCTATAGTCTAGTCTATAGTCTAGTCTATAGTCTAGTCTATAGTCTAGTCTATAGTCTAGTCTATAGTCTAGTCTATAGTCTAGTCTATAGTCTAGTCTATAGTCTAGTCTATAGTCTAGTCTATAGTCTAGTCTATAGTCTAGTCTATAGTCTAGTCTATAGTCTAGTCTATAGTCTAGTCTATAGTCTAGTCTATAGTCTAGTCTATAGTCTACTCTATAGTCTAGTCTATAGTCTAGTCTATAGTCTAGTCTATAGTCTAGTCTATAGTCTAGTCTATAGTCTAGTCTATAGTCTAGTCTATAGTCTAGTCTATAGTCTAGTCTATAGTCTAGTCTATAGTCTAGTCTATAGTCTAGTCTATAGTCTAGTCTATAGTCTAGTCTATAGTCTAGTCTATAGTCTAGTCTATAGTCTAGTCTATAGTCTAGTCTATAGTCTAGTCTATAGTCTAGTCTATAGTCTAGTCTATAGTCTAGTCTATAGTCTAGTCTATAGTCTAGTCTATAGTCTAGTCTATAGTCTAGTCTATAGTCTAGTCTATAGTCTAGTCTATAGTCTAGTCTATAGTCTAGTCTATAGTCTAGTCTATAGTCTAGTCTATAGTCTAGTCTATAGTCTAGTCTATAGTCTAGTCTATAGTCTAGTCTATAGTCTAGTCTATAGTCTAGTCTATAGTCTAGTCTATAGTCTAGTCTATAGTCTAGTCTATAGTCTAGTCTATAGTCTAGTCTATAGTCTAGTCTATAGTCTAGTCTATAGTCTAGTCTATAGTCTAGTCTATAGTCTAGTCTATAGTCTAGTCTATAGTCTAGTCTATAGTCTAGTCTATAGTCTAGTCTATAGTCTAGTCTATAGTCTAGTCTATAGTCTAGTCTATAGTCTAGTCTATAGTCTAGTCTATAGTCTAGTCTATAGTCTAGTCTATAGTCTAGTCTATAGTCTAGTCTATAGTCTAGTCTATAGTCTAGTCTATAGTCTAGTCTATAGTCTAGTCTATAGTCTAGTCTATAGTCTAGTCTATAGTCTAGTCTATAGTCTAGTCTATAGTCTAGTCTATAGTCTAGTCTATAGTCTAGTCTATAGTCTAGTCTATAGTCTAGTCTATAGTCTAGTCTATGGTCTAGTCTATAGTCTAGTCTATAGTCTAGTCTATAGTCTAGTCTATAGTCTAGTCTATAGTCTAGTCTGTAGTCTAGTCTATAGTCTAGTCTATAGTCTAGTCTATAGTCTAGTCTATAGTCTAGTCTATAGTCTAGTCTATAGTCTAGTCTATAGTCTAGTCTATAGTCTAGTCTATAGTCTAGTCTATAGCCTAGTCTATAGTCTAGTCTATAGTCTAGTCTATAGTCTAGTCTATAGTCTAGTCTATAGTCTAGTCTATAGTCTAGTCTATAGTCTAGTCTATAGTCTAGTCTATAGTCTAGTCTATAGTCTAGTCTATAGTCTAGTCTATAGTCTAGTCTATAGTCTAGTCTATAGTCTAGTCTATAGTCTAGTCTATAGTCTAGTCTATAGTCTAGTCTATAGTCTAGTCTATAGTCTAGTCTATAGTCTAGTCTATAGTCTAGAATATAGTCTAGTCTATAGTCTAGCCTATAGTCTAGTCTATAGTCTAGTCTATAGTCTAGTCTATAGTCTAGTCTATAGTCTAGTCTATAGTCTAGTCTATAGTCTAGTCTATAGTCTAGTCTATAGTCTAGTCTATAGTCTAGTCTATAGCCTAGTCTATAGTCTAGTCTATAGTCTAGTCTATAGTCTAGTCTATAGTCTAGTCTATAGTCTAGTCTATAGCCTAGTCTATAGTCTAGTCTATAGCCTAGTCTATAGTCTAGTCTATAGTCTAGTATATAGTCTAGAATATAGTCTAGTCTATAGTCTAGCCTATAGTCTAGTCTATAGTCTAGTCTATAGTCTACCCTATAGTCTAGTCTATTGTCTAGTCTATAGTCTAGTCTATAGTCTAGTCTAGTCTATAGTCTAGACTATAGTCTAGAATATAGTCTAGTCTATAGTCTAGCCTATAGTCTAGTCTATAGTCTAGCCTATAGTCTAGTCTATAGTCTAGTCTATAGTCTAGTCTATAGTCTAGTCTATAGTATAGTCTATAGTCTAGTCTATAGTTTAGTCTATAATCTAGAGTATAGTCTAGTCTATAGTCTAGTCTATAGTCTGGTCTATAGTTTAGTTTTAAGTGTACTTTATAGTAGGGACTATAATCTAATCTGGTCTATAGTCCAGTATATACTATAGTTTAGTACATATTTATATAATGTGTTCAACTTTCTGGTCCATAGTCTAGTCTGTGGCTAAGTCTTTATTTTGGACTTTAGTCCGGTATATTGTCTGGATTATAATTTATTTAAGGCCTAAAGTCTGCTTGACGTCTAACCAGAGCTATAATTTCCAATCCCTTTTGAATAACGATCAAACATAAATGTTTACTGAATAAAAACACTAAATATCGCAATATAAATTCCAAAAGTAAACCATACAAAAATCGCTATAATTTTATCACATGATCTTTATTTACTCGGTATAAACTATTCATTCTAAGTAATCCCATTAAATACAATCTTTATGTACCACTTCCCAGACAAAGACAAACAAAATGCCACAAACGAAATTCACTGTAACTTAAAATAGTAGTTCAAAGGTATTTTGGCCTAGAACAAAAAAATGCATTTACTGATTTTTTTATTTTGCAAAAGAAATAGCTCAGTCTTATTAAAATTTTAATGTTGTGCCTGGCAGGTATTACTACACGGAGTTCAAAAACGGAAATAATGCAAACAAATATTCAGACACAAAAAATGTAGGCTATAGGAAAAGCAAAAAAGGAAAACAAAATATATGAATGTAAGTCTATAGAGTGAAGCAACAATTTCTAAAGGATGTTCTTGTTAAACTGGGAATAAATATAGTTTTTTGTTTTTAAAGTCACTTTCATACAGTTCTTCATTAAATTGTAATTCGGAGAAAAAACCAACAAAATTCACTTGTAGACAAAGGAATAATAGTATAAATGTGCGGACAAACGGAAATTGAAATGAGTACAGAAATATTTTAACTCGATTACAAAGAACGGGCTACAAAGGGAAATATGTGAGTGGAAAGGGGTAAAAAAAACAAAACTTTTAAAATTTTGCTAATAACAAAATCAGTATTAATTAAACTTTTTTAAAAGTTTTATGCCATTGAGTAGAAACTGCTAATGCAGTTACTTAATTGCGACATTATTTCTTTTCCTCAACTGAAGTTAGCTGTAAATAGCAATGGCTTTAAATTAATGACTGTTGGCTGAGAGAGTTGTCCTTATTTCCGAATTTTTTCTAGTACTTGATGTCATACTTAGTATTTCCTGGTTTAGTTGCTATGTTTGAGTAATTTTTTGAATTACTTTCCTTGTAGCTTTTGCACTATAATTCAAGTCTCTTGACGTTGGTAGCTTCATACATACGTTCATATATTTTCTGTATGTGTGCAAGTTTTGTGTTATAGATTTCATCATCAGGATGTTGCAGATTTGTGGTCATTTGGCAAACATGCAATAAATATGTTCGTAGTTTTGAACACAAAATTTTACTTGTATACATTTCTAATTGACTGACCAAAAATATAATGAATGGAGGACTGACAGACAGACTGATAAAATGAAATCAGGCTAGATAAGGATTGGTTTCAATTTTAAATGTTTTGTTTAAATCTAATTGAGGAAGATTGAACATTGAATTATAAATAGTTTGTAGTCTGAAGCCTAATACGATTCTTAGTTTTGACATTATTCTATAGTTCAGTCTATTACCAAGTTTTCAGTTGATTATATAGCCTAGTCTATGGTCTAGCCTATAGTATAGTTTATAGTCTAGTCTATAGTCTAGGCTATAGTCTATTCCATAGTCTAGTTTATTTTCTAGTCAATAGTCTAGTTTATAGTCTAGTCTATAGTGTAGTATATAATCTAGTATATAGTCTAGCCTATAGTCCAGTCTATAGTCTAGTCCATAGTCTGGTATACCGTCTAGTCTATAGCATATTATATATTCTAGTCTATAGTCTATAGCATAATTGTATAGTCTAGTCTATAGTCTAGTCTATAGTATGGTCTATAGTTTAGTCTATAGTCTATAGATTAGTCTATAGTCTTTAGACTATATTCCAGTCTATAGTCTAGTCTATGGTCTAGTCTATAGTTTAGTCTATAGTCTAGTCTATAGTTTAGTCTATAGTCTAGTCTATAGTCTAGTCTATAGTCTAGTCTATAGTCTAGTCTATAGTCTAGTCTATA
>NC_060953.1:41507270-41523512 GCF_022045245.1 Lucilia cuprina | reverse complement strand
CATCACCGTGTTAAAATAATGACTCAAATTGCTAATAAAGAAGTAGTGCAAAGAGGTTTTATTAGCTTTTTAACTCATTACTTTTCAATGTAAGTTTTTCCTGGGATTTTATTCACAAACATATTCGCGTTGTTAAATATATTTGAGCTTTTATTGCCGCCTAAGTAAGTATTAAAGCCTTAAGCAGAGGTAGTTTGTATGTGTAAGAGAGTAAACAAACAATTGTTTAGAAATGAATAAATGACGTACGTATAAAGATTCATATAAACTTTTTCATTTATTTAAACATACTAAAGGCAATCATATAAATGTTATAAGAAATTAAAGTTATTTTTGTTGAAATTTTAGGGTTTGCAATAAAAGCTTTTTCATACTACAGGGCTAAAAAGCTCGTTTTTATAGAAAAGCTCTTCTTATCAAATATTTCATAAAAAAGCTCTTTTTCATAAAAAAAGTATTTTGACAATAAAAACTATTTAAAATTATCTATTTTTGTGTGTTTTTTTATAAAAAATCTATTTATTTTAATGAAAAAAACTTTTTTATACAAAAGCTTTTTTTATCATAAGTTTAATGAAAAAGCTCTTTTGCATAAAAAAATATTTTGGCGATAAAATCTATCTTTTCTTGTATTATATTTTATAAAAAGCTATTTGTTTTAATGCAAAAAGCTCGTTTTTATGAAAAATACAATTTCTAAGAAAAAGCTTTGATACTATTTTCTAGGAAAAAGTTATTTTTACAAAAAAGCTTTTTTCTTTGTTTTTCTAAAAAAAAAACACTTTTATGGAAATGCTATTTGTCATTAAAATTGTTCGTTTTTATAAAAATATTTAAAAGTAAAAAAATTATTTTTTTAGGAAATCAAAGCTTTATATTAACTGTAGTTTTATGAAAAAGCTTTTTATGAAGAAGTTGTAGAAAAAGCTCGTTTTTATCCATAAACTATAAAAAAACATTTTTTTTTTTTTAAAGAAAAAACTCTTTTAATTTAAATCGTATTTTTTTGCAAAAAATCTATTTTCTTGATATTTACAGCTTTAATTTTATGAAAAAGCTTTTTCAGAATCCTTTTTTCTTGACTCTATTTGTTATTTTTTTAATATTGTTCAATAAGAAGAGCTTTTTTATAAAAAAAAATTAAAAGCTATTTTCTATGAAAAATGTCTATTTGTGAAGAAGTTCTAAGAAAAGTAATTTTTTTGTGAAAAAGTTCAATGAAAAAGCTTTTGAAGTAGTGTTATAAAAAAACTTGTTTAAGAGCTAGTTTTTTTTAATGAAATGTGTTCAAAAAGTAATTTTTATCTCTAAAATGTTCTTAATAAAAATAATTTTTTTTAAGAAAAAGCTATATATATTTCAAAAAAAGTTTTCTATGAAAAATTGTATTTTATAAAAAATTCAATATAAATGAAAATGTTATTCTAAAGCAAAAGATCTTTTTCATAAAAAGCTTTTTGAAAATTTTCTATTTGTTAAAAAGTTAAGAAGTATTTCTAATGGATCTAACTTTGATTAACCTAATCTTTAATCTAACATATAAAAGCCCTAACATTTAAAAATACAGGAATTTTTGCAAATAAACCATAAAAAAGCAAGGACGAATATTAATGAAAATACACAATACACAGTAAACCCACATAAAAATAAATTTCCACTTACGCACAACTACACATGTAACTTAACACCACCCACACACAGACTTCGAAAAGAAAACTTTGCCACACAGATTTCGTTTTTATTTTTAAACCAAAACAACCATAAAGGGAGTCACTTAAGATGGAACACAACTTGAAGCAAAAGACACATACATACATAACTACAATGTATGTACATGTGTGCCAAAAATAAAATATGAAAAATACATAAAAATCTAAGGCAACAGGAAAAATTATTTCTTGAACAAGAAATATTTTTGTTTTCTTAATTAAATAAATGAAATGAAATGCTTAAGGCTGTTAGTTGGATTGAGAAAAACCAAATTCAAGTCAACATTTTTAATTCACACTTGTAAAATTATTTCAAAACACATGATTAAGATAATGACGATACGATGACGAAGGCTTAGAAGAATGTATGCATTCTTTTTTTTTTTTTGACGAAAATTTAGTTGCGAACAAGGTCAGCATAATAATCTATACATATAAAATTCTAACGTTACTGACTGACTGACTGACTGACTGACTGATCGACTGATTCATCATCGCACAGCCTAAACGGTTAAAGCTAAAGAGCTGAAATTTGGACAGGGGTTGGTCATCCACCAAATAGATCCACTAAAACGGGATTTTTGGAAATTCGAATGTTTAGGGGGTAAAAAAGGGTAAAAACGGGTAAAATCGGTAACCTCATATCTCCTAAACTAGAAAAGATACAAAAATAGTTTAAAGCTTATCGTCGTTCATTTAAAAAATAAGCGGACAGGTGTCTGGTACTTTTTTCAATTTCGGCCCCTTTAGGGAATAAACGGATAAAAACTGTATTTTGGTACTTTTTTTTGCACCACATGTATATTTTAAACCAGTGAACATTCAAACAATATTTTTGACTCCTTCATAACTTGACGAAAAAATAAAAATATAAATTTAGTACTTTTTGGTTATTCGGATGTTTAAGGGGTGAAAATTGTACCTATTTTTGGTACTTTTTTCATAAAACATTGATTTTGGTTTATTAACTTATACATATAAATACGTAATAACGGGCTCCCACTACGATGTTGCAACATTTTGGAATAGAATTTTTATTTCGTTAATGGGTAGAAAAAAAGTACCAAAAGGGGTAAGAACTGGAAATTTGATTTTATTCAAACACAATGATCCAATTTAGATAAAATTTTTAGATTTAGAAACACTAAATATGCTAATGAGGTGTTATTTGGAAAACCCGGTACCAAGTGATATTTTTTGGTACTTTTTCATTCTCCATTTGGTAGTTTTTGAGTTTTCTTTGATATTGAAATCGAAACATGAAATTAATAATAAAGAGACTTTTCGGTACTTTTTCGTTCTACACAGGTATTTTCTTGAGTTTTCTTTAAAATTAAACTTAGAAGCATGAAATTAAGCATGTAGAGCCCAGAGTAAGTGAGAATCTATAAAAGGGGACTTTTTGGTACTTTTTCGTACTTCGACTGGTACTTTTTGAATTTTCTATAATATTGAACCTAGAAACATGAAATTAAGCATATAGAGCACGTAGTAAATTAGAATCTATAAAAGCGGACATTTTGGTACTTTTTCGTTCTACAAAAGGAACTTTTTGAGTTTTCTATAAAATTTAACCTAGAAAAATGAAATTAAGCATGTAGAGCCCGGAGTAAATGAGAATCTATAAAAGGGGACTTTTTGGTACTTGTTCGTTCTTCAAAAGGTACTTATTGAATTTCCTATAATATTTCGTTCTTCAAAAGGAATTTTCTATAATATTGAACCTAGAAACATGAAATTAAGCGTTTAGAGCCTGGATTAAGTGAGAACCTATAAAAGGGCACTTTTTGGTACTTTTTCGTTCTTCAAAAGGTACTTTTTGTGTTTTTTATAATATTGATCCTAGAAACATGAAATTAAGCATGTGGAGCCCGGAGTTAATTAGAATCTATAAAAGCAATCAGGGACTTGAGTGAATGAAAATTTAAACTGGAATATTTTCTGGTACTTTTTGAATTTTCTATAATATTGAACTTAGGAACACGAAATTAAATAAAATAGGTCCTTTGGTACTTTTTCGTACTTCACTGGTACTGGTACTTTTAGAGCTTTTTAAAATATTGAATATATAAACATAAAATTAAACACGCAGTATCCCAATTGAACGAAAATTGAAAAAGCATACTGTGGTACTTTTTTGTTCTTTCACTAATAATTTTCGAATTTTCTATAATATTGAACCTAAAAACATTAAATTGGACATGTAGCTTCCTGATTGTATAAAAATCTTTATGCGATTTTTTTTGGTTTCTGGTTGAAAATTAAACATGCGTCATCCTGATTTAATAAAAAAAAATTAAAAAGGCACTGTCTGGTACTTTTTCGTTCTTCAACTGTTTTTTCTAATTTTCTGTAATATTGAGACTAGAATCATAAAATCAAACTTAAAGAGTTCTCTAAAAGGGGAATTTTTGATATTGCAGATATACATTTACAATAATGATATTTATTTTATTCCATTACGATGAGGGTAGCGAAGCACACTGGGTATAGCTAGTAAATACATAAATGTCTTTTACTGTCGAATAAGGACGATGTAATTAATAATTTTGTAAAAAATTTGGTGATGAGAAAGTGTGTTAAGAATGTCATGACTTTCACAAGACTTTTGCAAAATTCTTAGACACTTGTATGAGCATTAAAAGGCCGTCAGCTATTTAATTTTAAGAAAAATTAGGAATTTTTAAAAACGTGCTAAAATGTTTGTCATATTAAGAATGGTTGTTAATATTTTCAGACAATTGTAAATATATACGGGGGTATGAAAAACTTAAATATTTTTATATATAGTCTAAGACATAATTTCACTCTATAATAATACAAACTAAAATCTAGACTTTAGTTCAAACGGTAGGAAACTATAGTCAAAACTATAGACTACTACAGGCCAGACTATAGTCCAAACTATAGATTGGAACGCAAGCCAATAACATTCACAAAAACCGAACCATAGTTCATACAAAAGATAGATTTATAGTTAAGGATATAGACGAAACTACTGCTAGACTATTAATGAGACAACAACCCAAAATAGAAACTAGAGAATAATCCAGAGTAGAATAAGATTGTATAGTCTTAACCATAGTCTAACATATAAACAAGACCGTAGCGCAGACTATAGACAAAGTTATATTCCGATTATGTCCAGGTTCAACACTAGGCCATAGTTGAGACTATTGTACAGTTTAGGATATAGAAAAGACAAAATAAGTGACTACAGTCCATACTGAACACCAGCCTAAAGTTAAGTATATAGACGGGTCCATAGCCCTGAATATTTAGTTTTCTATAGTTCAGAGCCAAGAAAAGTCTATAGTCCCTATTAAAGTCTATACTATTGACGAAACCATAGGCCATACTATAGGCTTGACTTTTGAAGACACTATACATGATACTAGTAAAGACTAAAGTCCAGATAATTGACGGGACTATAGTACACACTATAGACAAAACTAAAGTCCATATTATAGACTTTAGACAAAACTGTGGTCCAGGCTATAGACAAGACAGCAGACAATGGCTTCAATCCAGACTATAAACGAGACTATAGACAAGACTATAGTACAGACTATAAACAAGACTAAAGTCCAGACTACAGATAAGACTATAGTCCAGACTATGGTCCAGACAATAGACGAGACTAGAGTTCGGAAGTCAAGATTATAGACGAGGCTATAGTCCAGACTAATACGAGACTAATACGAGACTATAGATCAGACTATAGACAACACTAACACCAGAATATAGACAAGACTTTAGTCTAGTCATAGAAAGACTATAGTACAGACTATAGACAAGACTATATAGTCCAGACTATAGACAAGACTATATAGTCCAGACTATAGACAAGACTATATAGTCCAGACTTTAGACAAGACTGTGTAGTCCATAGTCTTGTCTATAGTCCAGACTATTGTAGAGACTATAGTCCAGACTATAGTCCAGACTGTATACGGGACTGTAGTTCAGACTATAAAAAACGAGACTTAAGTCCACACTATAGGGAAGACTATAGTCCAGACGAGACCGTAGTCTAGACTATAGACGAGATTATATTCCAGACTATAGACGAGACTATAATGCAGACTATAGGCGAGTTTATATGCGAGAGTATAGTGCAGAATACAGACGAGATTGTAGACTTAAGACTATAGACGAGACTGAGTCAAGATTATAGATGAGAGTATAGTCCAGACTATAGACGAGACTATAGTCCAAACTATAGACGAGACTATAGCCCAAACTATAGACGGGACTATAGTCCAAACTATAGACGAGACTATAGTCCAGACTATAGACGAGACTATAGTCCAGACTATAGACGAGACTATAGTCCAAAATATAGACGAGACTATAGTTCAGACTATAAACGAGACTATAGTCCAAATCATATAAGATACTATAGTACAAATCATGCTTGGGGTAACATATTATATTATATGATCGAGCATGACTCATTAAACTTTCTTATTCATTTTAAAATTATTTGTTTTTTAATTTTTCACACCCAATCTATGAACATGTCATATTACAACTCATATTTTGTATCCTTTTTTTAAACATATTAACACAACGAAAATCCCTTTCCATCCTGTTAACAACATTATAAGCTAATGGGTCAACAGCATTACACATCGTAAGACATACAGGGTTGGATGAATATGGAGAAAAATCTAAATGTAGAATAATTTTAATGGTTTTTGTGTGTGGGAGTAAATTGTTTAAATATATGTATATAGGCTGATGCTAAGTAGGTTTTACAATAGGTGTGCTCATCTTTAGAAGTTTTGTAAGTATTTTTTAGTATTTTGGATATATTAAATTCTTATTTTTAATAGTAATTTCTACCTCTCCTTAATAATCATTTTAAAAGTGTATTAAAAGTTAATGTCATAAAAATGGAAAAATCTAATATTATTTGTATATATTTGGTCTTAACACATGTGCCCCTGATCGTTTTCTTTAATATGAACATGTGTTACAGGACCGTTAAGAGTGAGTGAGTGTGTGTGTGAATGAATGAATGATTTTCGTATTTTACGACAAATACGTGCTGAATTGATGTCAAACGAAACGAAATACAATGACAAAACATCAACATCCGTTTCCTTTACCCACATACATACATATATACATATACAAAATACACAATGGCAAATATGCTAACAAATACTGGCTGTCTATACGTCATCGATATGATTTGCTATTTTTTTAAAGTTGAGTTTTAGAAATCGTTATTGTTATTATTGATATTAATATTGTATTACACACATAATAATAATGTAACAAAATATTTTCAGTTTTTTGAAAACTGATGACTGATTGATGTTTTCAAGCAGTTAATGGTTGTTGGATTTTATTTAGTTTAACAACAAATAAATTCTATATTTTGTATGAATAATGGAAATTAGTTTAACAGAGATTAAATTGACAATAATTTGTTTGATTTGACAAATGATAGAGAATTTTATATATAATGGATTTTTTTCAAGTTATAGATTTGACCTATTTTTTTTCATGATATTTCCATATTATCCAGAATATAGAAGAGACAGAAATGAAGAAAAATCTAGGGATTATACTACAGACGAGACAATAGTCCAGACTACAGTTCAGAAAAATAGCTGAGACTTTAAACACGACTATAGTCCAGACTAGATACTCAAGATGAGATTATACTCTAGAGTCTAGACGAGACTATAAAAAAGACTAGACTAGGCGAGTTTTTAGACGAGACCCACACTTCAGATTAGACTGAATACAAGACAGTAGACAAGACTGTAGTTTGTACTATAGACAATAATATATTCTATAATACAGACGTGACGATAGCCTGGACTATAGACGTGGTTATAACCTAGACTATAGACGAGAGTATAGCCAGATCTAAAAACGAGACAAGTCTATAGCAATACCATAGACTACACTGTAGACAACACTAAAGCCCGGACTATATAATAGACTATAGTTCTCATAATAGACGAGACTATAAACACGATTACAGTCCAGACTATAAACTAGACGTGACTACAGAAGAGGCTGTTGAAAAGCCTGTACACAAGACTATGAAAGAGACGACAAAAGTCATCGCAGTCCAAACCATAGACAAGAATAAAATCCAGAGTATAGATTAGAATATAGACGAGACTATAGTCTATCCTCTAAGAAAAGATTATAATCCGATTACAATCAAACCAATAGTCCAGATTATAGACGAGACGATAGCCTAGACTATAGTCCAATTTATAGAGGAGATAATAGGTCAGGTTATAGTCCAGTCTATAATCCAGACTATAGTTGGTCCAGCCAATAGTCCAGATTATAGCAGAGACTATAGTCCAGTATATAGTCAAGACTACAGTCCAAACAATAGCCCAGACTATATTCCAGATTACAGAGGAGATCATAGGCCAGGCTATAGACTATAGTTCAGTCCAGTCTGTAGTCTAGATTATAGCCGAGTCTGTAGTCCAGACTATATAGTCCAGGTCATAGTCAAGACTATAGCCCAGACTATAGACGGGACTATAGTCCAGATTATATATAGTCTAGACTATAGACCAGACTATACAGATTATAATCCAGATTATAATCTGTATAGTCTGGTCTATAGTCCAGACTACAGACCAGATTATAGTCCAGATTATAATCTAGACTAAAGACCAGACTAGGGTCCAGCCTAGAGTCCAGAATATAGTCCAGTCTTTAATTTAGATTTTAGTTGAAGATATAGACAAGATTATAGTCCAGACTACAGACTAGATTATAGTCCAGATTTTAGTCCAGACTATAGATCTTAACTATAGACCAGACTATTCCAGCCTAGAGTCCAGTCTACAGCTCCAGTCTATAGTCCTCCACTACAGTTTAGACTATAGTCCAGACTTTATTACAGACTATAGTGCACATTACAGTCCAGACTATAGTCCACACTACAGTCCAGACTGTAGACAAGACTATAGTCCACACTACAGTCCTGTCTAGAATATGACCAGACTATAGTCCAGACTATAGAGTACTTTTCTTTTATAGAGTACTTTTATTCTTTTATTCCCTATTATCTTTATTCTTTCTCATTTTTCTTTATTATTTTAACCTTCACGAACTTAATGAAAAGAACTTGGAAAAGTTCATTATTGATAAAAGATATTTTTCTACGAAATTAAATTTTTCTATTCATTATCATCATTCATTATTATTGTGGCAAATTTATGTTTGTATCAATCTGTCTAATGATTTTTACGCAAAATTAAATATGCATTTTGGTTTTCGTTCAGAGAAAAGAAAACATAAATAAATTATTTAAGAACAACCTTTTTGTTGTTTGTTTTTCCTTAAAATTGTTTTGGATTTTCAGAGGTAAAAATAATACATTTGGGCCCAACCAACATCGAAAAATATTTTTATTACGAAAATCAACAGCAATAACATTATTGCTGGTGACATTCATCCCATCAACATGTTGTTGTCGATTTATTATTAAAACGTTATTATTTTTATTGTTTTCAGCGGAGCGCCGTCTTTCACACATCATTGATTTCTTTGTGTGTGTGAGAGATTTTTTTTAATGTTTTTCTTAAAATTTGTTTTGAATTGTTAATTATGTATTTGGAAAATTTTTGCTAAATATTTAGTGGCTTTTAAATATTTCTATAAATAAGAGAAATTTTTTGTTGCTTTAGTTAGGGGGAAATTTTAACGATATTCCAAGAATAAAAATAAATTTAATTTAAGTGAAATATAATTTGTTATCTAACTATTAATTATTTTTGAAATTTTCTTAAATATTCTAAGAATTCATAAATATTTTTTGAATTTATTTGCAATTATTTTAATCGAAGGTAATTGTAAATTTTCACTGCCTTCTTTAGTTTGGCATTTATTTCATTTTCACTTGATAAAGATGAAATCGAAAAGAAAAATGCTAATGTTGTATTATTAATATTAATGTCTGTTAACATCAAGGACACATATTTTTGAAAACAGTATGTATTAAAAGTAAAGCAAGAGGGTCCATATGAAATGAAAAGAATCAGAGCCTTTGACAATTATCAAAGCTTAGTTCTAATTTGGTTTTGAATTTAATAAAGTCCAGAAATGGACGATGCTATAGTCTAGACTATTAACGATGCTAAACTCCAGACTTTAGTCATGACTATAGAAGAGCTTATAGTCCAGTCTTAAGACGAAGCTATTGTCAAGGTTAGGAACGAAGTTATATTCCAGATTTTTACAAGGTTATAAACTATATACCATATACAATAATATATTCAGACTATATAAAAAACCGGTCCAGACTCGACAAGGGATTTAAGTCTATATATAGGACGTACAGACAGACAGACATACAGATAGAATACTAGAATTCAGACTATAGAAGAAACAAGTTTATTTTAAAAATATTATATTAAAATCTTATCACTATAAGCAATTTATAAGTCCGAAATGTGATAATCAGGGAAACCAAAATATGCAAATGCATATTTTTTGTGGTGCGTCGTATGGACTCTTGGATAAGATATTTACACGTTTCAGACCAATTTGAGAATTTTGGCATCGATTTGTTAGAGCATATTTTTGCATATTTTACCCATAAGAGCATAATTTTGCATGATTTGACTTTTTAGCATATTTAAGGCATATTTTCGAGTTTTTAAAGCATATATTACTCTTTTAGTGCATATTTTGATGTTTTCGCTTTTTTCGTTTTTATACATTTTTAATTTTCTTTTCAAAACTTTATTTAAAAAAAATAAAATTCTATTTTTTTATTTAATTTTTTTTTTTAATTTTTTAGCCTATTTTACAATTTTGAAAAAAAAATCGTTATGTTATAGTTTTTTATTCAATAAAGCATTATTTTTTAAATCGGACATAAAACCGATTACTTTTGATTTCATGAGACCAATCCATTTTTATAGTTTAAAAAACTAATTATTGGAATTTATGACAACACCGATTAAAATGTCAGTTTAAAAGCTATGAATACAATTGGAAAAAATGTGTCAAACTTTGTCGTTTGAAATATGTTTTTTGGGGACCAAATGGTTTCATGTTATTTATTGGTTATCTGAACGTAAAACCGAATTCTATTATACTAGTTCTTCAAACTATGAGATGAAACATTTATAAAAAAAATGTTGTAGAATATGACATTAAACATTTATTATTTCATTACAATTTCAGTCTTTTTGAGCTTTTCAATGTTAAAAAATAATAAAAAAATTTATTTTTGGAGAATATATTTTAAATTTTAAGAGCATATTTTGAGTTTTTTACGGCATATTTAAAGCGCTTAAAACACTTTTTTTAGAGCATGTTTTCGGTTTCCCTGGTGATAATGATTGAGATTTTCTAAGATATTGAAAAGTAAAGGAATGCTCTTCAGTTGTTCAGCACTGTAGTCTACAAACAAAATATGTATTTACGATATTAAAGCATTTAACATTTTATGGAGCAATAAAAACGTTAGAAGAAGAAAAAATCTAACATGACAATTTATGCTTTTTTTCTTGGTATTCGTACCGTCTTAATGACTTTTTATGTATAATTTACTTTTTTTTGTTTGGATTTTTATTTTGGGAGAATAAATCTAACAGTAAATGATGATAAATTTAATGTGGAATAAAAAAGTTGTGGATTTTCCGCCTAATTATTCCGAGGAACATTTTCAATCAACTAACAAGTTAAGATTTATAAGAAAACTGAGATAAGAAATTCAAAACACAATCACATTGTAAGATCTTAAGCAACAAGGATTAAACTATAGACCAGATCATAGAATAGACTATAAACTAGACTATAGTCTAGAATATAGACTAGACTATAGACTAGACTATAGACTTGACTATAGACTAGACTATAGACTAGACTATAGACTAGACTAGACAATAGACTTGACTATAGACTAGACTATAGACTAGACTATAGACTAGAATATAGATTAGACTATAGACTAGACTATAGACGAGGATATAGACTAGACTATAGACGAGGAAATAGACTAGACTATACACTAGACTATAGACTAGACTATAGACTAGACTATAGACTAGACTATAGACTAGACTATAGACTAGACTATAGACTAGACTATAGACTAGACTATAAATACAAAATCACAGCAAATTTAACAAATTAGTTGTTTAAAAATAAGACAAGAAACATGCAAAGAAAATTTTAACAAATACCAAAAACAACAAACACATTTGCTAACATTTAGGACGATCCAAAGCTCGTTGTACACTTGTTACCAATCAGCGAACTGTGGGTAGGTTTTTTTTCTCCTTATTCTTTAGATTTTTTTAATTCTGCCTGAAACAAGGACCTACAACGTAACTTGATTAATGCATGCAAAAAGCTGACAGTTTATAGGCTAATTACCCACTTTTATATTAAAAAAATCTATATAAAAGATCGCCAAATCACAAGAAACCCAACAAAAATGGGAAAAAAGTCAAAGTAGCACTAAAATCAGATCATCTTGATTTGCTTGCTTCTTTTTTATTTGTCTAGTCTATAGTCTAGTCTATAGTCTAGTTTATAGTCTAGTCTATAGTCTAGTCTATAGTCTAGTCTATAGTCTGGTCTATAGTCTAGTCTATAGTCTAGTCTATATTCTGGTCTATAGTCTAGTCTATATTCTGGTCTATAGTCTAGTCTATAGTCTGGTCCATAGTCTAGTTTATAGTCTAGCCTAGTCTATAGTCTAGCCTAGTATATAGTCTAGTCTATACTAGTCTATAGTCTAGTCTATACTAGTCTATAGTCTAGTCTATAGTCTAGTCTATAGTTTATAGTTTATTCTACAGACAAGTCTCATGTACATATTGTAATCTAGTACCTGTTTCTTATAATTTATATCCCAAAAAATATCTTCCATTTAATTTATATCCTTATCAATTTAAATTTGATAATTTATTACAAACATTTAAAACGTTAACTTAAGTACTTTACAATAATACTCAACATAATTCTACTCTCGATATTGCCAGCAACATACTGCCTCATTGCCCTCATTAAAGGCACTAAATACCTTTTAATGTCTTAGAAACAACGAATCGTAGGGATGTAAACCATAATGATGACCACCAATATAGGGCGAAGAGGAGGCAACATATGGTGAGATATGGGGAGAGACATGAGACAAATGAGAGCCATATAAAGGTGAAACAAATCCACCGTGATGATAAGCAGCAACACCAGCATCAAGAGCAGTGTAAGGAGAGGATGTCAGCAGAGGTGTATGATAATACGGTGAGTAGGCGGCATGATGAGATTCTAAAACACTGGGTCTGCTAGCCACCAAAGCAATTAGAGATATTAAGCACAAAAGCAACTAGGAGAGGAGAGTTTAAGTTAAATAGAAGTGAAGAGGGAGGAAGAGAGTGAGAACGTGTATTTAATTAAGGAAATTTATTACATTTCAATAGCTTTCGACTGGAATTCAACATTTCAAGGAAGGATAATACATTCGTATACTTACAAACTTAAACATGTTGCTGCTATTAAGTTTTATGTATTATTTCTCTTTGGGGAATATTTCTTGGGATATATTATGGAGCTGCTGCTGCTACTGTTGCTGAAAAGATGCTGTCTTAAACAAAGTTCTATTGTTACTGTTTAATTACCTCGAATCATCAACAGCTTTTATAAGAAAATTTTATTTTCATTTATTTATCTTGTATAGTTTGCTATACATTAGCTCTTTTGGTAATTGTCTGTCTGTATGTCTTTCTGTCTATTTGTTTCTTTTGAGGTATTTAGATAATTTTAGATGTTGGCACAATATTATTATTTAATGACCACAACTTAATAAGATTCATTACTAATTTTGATACAATATTTTAGTTTTTGTATATGTGTTTTTTTTTTTTGTGATTTTTGTTTTTATTGTTGAGCATGTCTAAAATGTCTTTCCTGCTCATTAGGGAAATTAATATAGAGTAGAGGCAGATACGACTGTTAGAATACACTATATAGTTTTCGATAGTAAATTTAATTTGTATTAAACAATAATATTTGAATTATTAATTAAGAAATACAAAAACTATTGACACTGCTCTAGATTGATTTAAGTACAAATTGGTCAGCTTCATTATATTTTCTTAGAAACTCAAATACTCCTTATAATTTACAAAACATTATATTTACAAAATTAACATTGAAATAATTCAGCAGTCTACAAGTTTTAAGACCTTTAATATTAAGATTCAACGTTTAATTGCGAAATAGATATTCCAAAATTGTCAGCTAATTTTACATAAATTTCCAAAAATTTCCAAATCATAGACTAGACTATGGACTAGACTAAGGACTAGATCATAGACCGGACTATAGACTATACTAAGGACTAGACTATAGACTAGACTATTGGCTAGTCTACAGACTAGAGTATAGACTAGACTATAACTATGTCTGTCTATATACTATAGACTAGACTATAGACTAGGCTATAGACTATACTATAGACTAGACTATAGACTAGACTAGACTATAGACTAAACTATAGACTAGACAATAGGCTAGACTATAGACTAAACTATAGACTAGACTATAGACTACACTAAAGACTAGACTATAGACTAGACTATAGACTAGACTATAGACTAGACTATAGACTAGACTATAGACTAGACTATAGACTAGACTATAGACTAGACTATAGACTAGACTATAGACTAGACTATAGACTAGACTATAGACTAGACTATAGACTAGACTATAGACTAGACTATAGACTAGACTATAGACTAGACTATAGACTAGACTATAGACTAGACTATAGACTAGACTATAGACTAGACTATAGACTAGACTATAGACTAGACTATAGACTAGACTATATACTAGACTAGACTATAGACTAGACTATAGACTAGACTATATACTAGACTATATACTAGACTAGACTCAATTTGTTTAATATTTTTAATAATAAAATTTTTTGCTTCCCAAAAATATTCAGAGTATTTCCTGTCAATAAAATATGCGAGAATTTGTACTTGTAATTTAATTTAGTTTAATTTTATTTTTTTAATCTAAAGACGAGTAACGATTAGTCATGCAACAGAAATTATAAGACCATTACAAATTAGATGCAGGTAGCGACAGACGTATGCTTTAACGGACAGACACACAGTTAAAGTTATTCAAAAAACACAAACAAAATTTGTTTAACACATTCAGATACATGCTCTTCATTACAAATCTGTTTAAAAAAGCACAAGTGAATTTATATAAAATTAATTTTAATTTAAAGTGATTTTGTCATTTACACAAAATGTGTGAGGTATGATGGTGACAATAATGATGATACATATACACATGTAGTTAGTACATTTGTAATTTAAACACTCATTCATTTGTTTACACTCATACTTCCGAGTAAATTTTGTAGATTTTCATGGCAAATGATTAAATGCCCAGCAGTTATTGAAACCAAATGCTACATGTTATGACCATGATTTGTCTACTATAAAGATATAAACCAAATTGCTCTTTTATAATGAGAAGGTCTTCGATTGCTACCTTCTGCATTACCATTAGCTAGTAAACTCACTTGTAAAGCAATAAAGTAGTGCTAAAAGTCAATATTTAGTTTAAGTTACAATTAATATGTATTTTGTGCGATTTCGTTAATTTTGCACACTGCCGGGTAATTACCTTTATGTTTTTATGTTTATCCACGTATGTAAGTACATGTAGGTTTCATTTACAGTTAGTAATTAGTGTATGTATGTATTGTATATATACGTTTTTCTTTTTGGATAAGGTCAGTTTTTAAAAATAAATTATTATTAAAATAAAAATTATGTTATATGTTTAAATGGGCAAATTGATTATATTGCAAATGAAATGATTTATTTTTAGACTTATTTTTTTCGAACATAAATTATGTTAAAGAGAATTTTATATAAATATCTACTGGAAACGCAAAAATGTACACTTGGGTAGCTAATTAGTCCTGTAATATTATTTTAATTAAACATTTTTTAAAAAGTTTTTGCCAAAATAAGTACATAAATATTATATTGTAATTACAGTTAAAATGAGACAGACAGATATTAATATACAATATGATTAAAATGCGATAAAGATAAATGTGGGTATGTGTGGGTAATATTTTATAATAAACAAGTAAGAGTTCTATATTCGGCTGTGCCGAATCTTATATACCCTTCACCATGATGTGTTTAAAGCCTTTTGTACCTTTTGAAGAACGAAAAAGTACCAAAAAGTCCCTATGGGTCCTCAGTTAATCCGGGCCATACAAACTTAATTACATGTTCCTAGGTTCAATATTGTAGAAATTGTAAAAAGTACCTTTTGAAGAACGAAAAAGTACCAAGAAGTTCCCTTGTATGGGTCCTCACTTAATCCGGGCCATACATACTTAATTACATGTTTCTAGGTTCAATATTACAGAAATTTCAAAAAGTACCTTTTGAAGAATGAAAAAGTACCAAAAAGTACCCTTTCATGGGTCCTCACTTAATCCTGGCCATACATACTTAATTACATGTTTCTAGGT
>NC_060953.1:41495125-41507170 GCF_022045245.1 Lucilia cuprina | reverse complement strand
ACTATAGACTAGACTATAGACTAGACTATAGACTAGACTATAGACTAGACTATAGACTAGACTATAGACTAGACTATAGACTAGACTATAGATTAGACTATAGACTACTCTATAGACTAGACTATAGACTAGACTATAGACTACTCTATAGACTAGACTATAGACTAGACTATTGACTAGACTATTGACTAGACTGAAAACAAGACCATAAACAAGACTATAAACACGAGTATAGATATTATAGATTATTCTATAGACTAGACTATAGACTGGACTATAGACTAGACTAAAGACAAGACTATAGACTATGCTATTTACCAACCTATAAACTTCCCTGTAGACTAAAGAATAGTCTAAAATCAAAAATAATCTTCAATGAGATTTTTTCATCCCACAGTATTTCACTCGTATAAATTTAATATAAATATGTATTTTCCTTTTCAGTTTTTCCCCCTTTTTTTAATATAAGTTTTTTTAGTATTCAAATATATAAAAATGTGTAGTTGTTGCTATCTAATAACACAAATGTTAATTATACAAAAAAAGTAAAACTTTCTTGTCAAATTAAAGTGTGCCATTGTTAATGTGTAGTTTCTGTTGAGTTGAGTTTGTTTTAATTTTAAATATATATTTTTTTCTTGGAAAAAAGTCTTAAGAATGTAAAAGTGCAAATTGTTGATAGAATTGAAATGAAAATGTATGTATTGTCTGTGAAGTGAAAGGATTAAGAAAAGTGAAAATTAATAATAATGTTTGCTGACATAGACAAAAAAATTATTAAATTAAAATATAATAAAAATAAGACAAAAATGTTTAATTAGAGCAGAAGAAGCAAATTTAGATGCATATGGGTCTCAGAGACTTTTTTGTAAAGAAACAGGTGGGTTGTTGAAAGCTTAATTAAAATGCAGAGAAAAAAGGGAAATATTATTATGTTAAATAAAATTAATTATATAATTCTGCCAAAAACTTTGTCAGTTTTAAATAAATATTTAAAATTATTAAAATGAGGGTCACATCAGTTTTAATTTAAGTTTTTTTTTTAAGAAATTTGTAATTTGTTCAGGAAAATAAGAGTCAGAAACCGACGACATTAAAATTTACTTTGTAAACTTCCTTCTGATATCCACTATTGCTTACATCCTCTCATTACCATAATAAATTTTCTATAAATAGCTGCAATAACAACTATTTTAATTTTTCCCAAAACTTTGTCTACAAATATTTACAAAATAATTTTTAAGCAGATTTCAACCAGTCAAAATACTTTGACAGTTATTTCTGCATCATTTTGTCAATGAGTTTTTGTTCCATTTAATTTTCTTTACAATACAACTTTTAAATTGTTTAACATTTCACCAAAGGCTATGACCTAAAAAAACAAATAGAAATATTCACAGAATATTTCCATATTATATACAAATTTATAATAAGCTTATTTCCACAATATAAGCATTGCAAAAAAAAAGAGTTTCAAAAGCAAATAATGGTAAAAAGGATTTGAATTTTCCCTCTCATTTAATTTTTTTTTAGTTTGTGAAAACAAACTACAAAAAAGGTTTGAAAGGGTTTCAAACGTGTATGTATGATGACAATGACAAATAAGTCAATCAGTTTGTGCGGAAATTGCTAAAAAGTTAAAAACTTTGCTGGCATTTACTATTGTTTAGGGAAAAAAACTCCAGACTTAAAGGTTTAAAAATAAATTTAAATCGTGGATGTAGTAAGATCTGTAGAACAACAGGTGGTCGTTTAAGATATCTGCTTGTCTAATCTGTATAATCTAATCTACAACAATTTTCAGGACGTTTACTTTGACAATTCATAAAATAAAACTACATTTATTGTAATGATAAGGACTATGAATAAATTACGAAGTCCACTATAGACTTGACTGTAGACTAGACTAGAACATACACTTTTATAGGTTAGACTATACTATTAACTGAATTATATACTAGATTATAGACAGGATTATATTTGGATTAAACTATAAACTGGACTATAGACTAGACAATAGACAAGACTATGGACAATACTATAGATTAGACTTTGGACTAAACTGTAAACTAGACTATAGACTAGACAATAGACAATAGACACAATAGACAAGACAATACTATAGACCAGACTATAGACTACAATAAAAACTACACTATATACTACATGCCTATAGTCTAGTCTAAGACTTAACTATAGTCCAGGCTCTAGACTAAACTATAGACTAGACTTTGAACTAAACTATAAAATAGAGTATAAACTAAAGAATGGAAAAGTCTATTGACAATACTATAGACCAAAGTAGAATAGAATATAGACTAGACTATAGACTTGACTATATACTTGACTATAGACTTGACTATATACTAGGCAATAGACCAGACTACTGACTAGACTATAGAGAAGCATATAGTCAAGACTATTGTCTAGACTATGGATTATACTATAGACTAGACTATAGACAAAATTATAGACTAGAATCGACTGGACTATAGACTAAACTAAAGACTAGACTTTAGCCAAGACCATAGATTAGACTGTAGACTAGATAATAGATTAGACTATAGACTAGACTAAAGACTAGACTATAGACTAGACTATAGACTAGACTATAGGCTAGACTATAGACTAGACTATAGACTAGACTATAGACTAGACTATAGACAAGTACATAGACTAGACGATAAACTAGACTATAAACTGTACTATAAACTAGACTATAGACTAGACTGTAGACTAGACTATAGACTAGATTAGAGACTAGACTATAGACTACACAATGGACTAGACTATAGACAAGAATATAGACTAGACTATAGACTAGACAATAGACTAGACTATAGACTAGACTATAGACTAGACTAAGACTAGACTATAGACTAGACTATAGACTAGACTATAGACTAGACTATATACTAGACTATGGACTAGACTTTAGACTAGACTATATACTAGACTATAGACTAGACTATAGACTAAACTATAGACGATCCTATAAACTAGACTATAGACTAGACTATAGACTAGACTATAGACTAAACTATGGACTAAACTATAGACTAAACTATAGACTAGACTATAGACTAGACTATAGACTGGACTATAGACTATACTATAGACTAGACTATAGACTAGACTATAGACTATAGACTAGACTATAGACAAGACTATAAACTAGACTATAGACTAGACTATAGACTAGACTATAGACTAGACTATAGACTAGACTATAAACTAGACTATAGACTAGACTATAGACTAGACTATAGACTAGACTATAGACTAGACTATAGACTAGACTATAGACTAGACTATAGACTAGACTATAGACTAGACTATAGACTAGACTATAGACTAGACTATAGACTAGACTATAGACTAGACTATAGACTAGACTATAGACTAGACTATAGACTAGACTATAGACTAGACTATAGACTAGACTATAGACTAGACTATAGACTAGACTATAGACTAGACTATAGACTAGACTATAGACTAGACTATAGACTAGACTATAGACTAGACTATAGACTAGACTATAGACTAGACTATAGACTAGACTATAGACTAGACTATAGACTAGACTATAGACTAGACTATAGACTAGACTGTTAACTAGACTATAGACTATACTATAGATTAGACTACAAACTAGACTATAGACTATACTATATACCAGACTATAGACTAGACTATAGACTAGATTATGGACTAGATTTTAAACTAAACTATAGAAAATATAGACTAGACTTGACTGTACTTAGCCTACACTAATGGCTAAACTTTAGCCAAGACTATTGACTATAGACTGTAGACTATATTATAGACTAGATTACAGACTATTCTCCTGACTATCTTATAGACTAGTCAATACACAAAACTAAACACCTTACTATAGACTAGATCACGATTTGACTGCCAATATAAGAAAGTGATTCTTGTTATAGGAAAACCTTATGTTGCACGTTTTATACTTCTTCAGTACCTTATTGTGCCTAAAGAATGAAATCCTAATGTACTTTATATTTTTCTTATTTATATCCTTGTTTACACTCTATTTCCTCTGTTTCCACACTACAATAGCTCTATTAGTAGTAAAACTATCCAAAGTAAGAAATCGAAGAAAATATATATATGTATAAAAAAAAAAACTATTTACTCAGGCAGTCAACATAACTACAAGCAACCAGTCAACAAAATGTAAAATATAAAAAAAAAATCTAGTTATTTTCCATTTACCAGAATTTCAAAGACTATAAAGTTTAGCAAATCCCGTTACTTAGTGATCTTTACCTTTGAATACATTCCTTTACAGTGCTTTTGGAAAATATGTTTTCTTATATTTGCTGCTGTCTCCTTCATCTATTATTAAACAAGTAGACTTTATGGATTTAAAGGCAACAAACAAGATGAACAACGGAAAAGGAAGAAAAAACCTAATAAAAGGATAGACTAGTATGTACTACAACTACTAGTGGTCGATTATACATTGAGAGATAACAAGACCAATTATTTAAGTGTGTTTGTACTATAAGATAGTTAGGTGAAAGTGTTGTTGTTTTGGGACTTGAGATTTTATTTTCTATTTTTATTTATCATATTACAGTGTAGAAGAAAAGTTGTAAAGCATACACAATCAGACTTCGACAAACATATACTAACTAATGGAAAAACTTGTTGGAGATAAAATTATAATCTAACGGACACCACTAAATAGGGTTTCCTTTTGCTTTTCTTTTCATCAAGTTTCAAGATCGCTTCCATATTTACCACCACTGTATTTGTGACTAGATACACACATTTTCATTTCCAATTTAAATTCGATTGTTCTTATAAAATAAACTTTTTTTATTGTAAGCATGTTGAAAAGCAACAACAAGTTTAACATGAAATTTCTAATTTTCTTTAGTAAACGTTTTGACGTATAATTCTATTGTCTTAACAAAAGATTTATAAAAACAAGGATATTTTCTATTTGTATTGCATTTTCTGTTGATATGGAGAAAGGCAGATACTGAAAAAATAAGACTTAACAGTAAGTATTATGATAGGTAAAACATCTTTAATAGTTGCTACACAAATGGAAAAATTATAGAACTAGAACTGAACAAAATTAATCTAGAACCAAACTAGAACTGAATTAGAGCTGAACTAGAACTGAACTAAAATTGAACTAGAACTAGAACTGAACTAGAACTGAACCAGCACTGAACTAGAACTGAAGTGGAACTGAACTAGAACTAAACTAGAACTAAACTAAACTAGAGCTGAACTAGAACTGAACTAGAACTGAACTAGAACTGAACTAGAACTGAACTAGAACTGAACTAGAACTGAACTAGAACTGAACTAGAACTGAACTAGAACTGAACTAGAACTGAACTAGAACTGAACTAGAACTGAAAAAAACTAGAACTGAACTAGAACTGAACTAGAACTGAACTAGAACTGAACTAGAACTGAACTAGAACTGAACTAGAACTGAACTAGAACTGAACTAGAACTGAACTAGAACTGAACTAGAACTGAACTAGAACTGAACTAGAACTGAACTAGAACTGAACTAGAACTGAACTAGAACTGAACTAGAACTGAACTAGAACTGAACTAGAACTGAACTAGAACTGAACTAGAACTGAACTAGAACTGAACTAGAACTGAACTAGAACTGAACTAGAACTAGAACTGAACTAGAACTGAACTAGAACTAGAACTGAACTAGAACTGAACTAGAACTGAACTAGAACTGAACTAGAACTGAACTAGAACTGAACTAGAACTGAACTAGAACTGAACTAGAACTGAACTAGAACTGAACTAGAACTGAACTAGAACTGAACTAGAACTGAACTAGAACTGAACTAGAACTGAACTAGAACTGAACTAGAACTGAACTAGAACTGAACTAGAACTGAACTAGAACTGAACTAGAAACTGAACTAGAACTGAACTAGAACTGAACTAGAACTGAACTAGAACTGAACTAGAACTGAACTAGAACTGAACTAGAACTGAACTAGAACTGAACTAGAACTGAACTAGAACTGAACTAGAACTGAACTAGAACTGAACTAGAACTGAACTAGAACTGAACTAGAACTGAAGTGGAACTGAACTAGAACTGAACTAGAACTGAACTAGAACAGAACTAGAACTGAACTAGAACTGAAATAGAACTGAACTAAAACTGAACTAGAACTGAACTAAAACTGAACCAGAACTGAACTAGAACAGAACTAGAACTGAAATAGAACTAGAACAGAAATAGAACTAGAACTGAACTAGAACTGAACTAGAACTGAACTAGAAATGAACTAGAAATGAACTAGAACTGAACTAGAACTGAACATGCTAATAACAACAAAACAATAGCTCATCATAATAAAAAGAATCCAAATAAATAATATGGTTAAAGTACAACAACAAACAAACAAGTGCATTTGTACTCAATACAACGAACATACATACGTAAACTAACAATAGTAAAACAATAACAAACCTTGATAAAGAAATAAAATAACAACAACAAAATCACTAAACTAATCACTTCCCACCAGCCCAATACATTTTAAACAAACAAACATTGAGAAAAATAAGAAAAGAGTAAAGAGAGTTGAATATTTTGATAAAAACAACAAAAGTATACAACATAATGGCAAAGAAATAACTTTTAAGAAAACTGCGAAAGAAAAACGCACACAAAAAAGTATATTACAACAACAAACACTATGCAAACAACAAACAAGTGCAAATGCACTCAAAACGAACTGACAAATACAACAAAAGCATTAAACTAATAACACCCTAACAACCCAAAACGATT
This sequence comes from Lucilia cuprina, assembly GCF_022045245.1. Taxonomy (NCBI): domain Eukaryota; kingdom Metazoa; phylum Arthropoda; class Insecta; order Diptera; family Calliphoridae; genus Lucilia; species Lucilia cuprina. Next base: position 41,500,344 of record NC_060953.1, on the reverse strand, counting down.
ATAACAACAAACATAAGAGTAAAGAGAGTTTTAGAGTTTATGAATGAAAACAACAACAGTATTTAATACAAGACATATGTCAAAGCTAAAAATATTAAGAAAATTGCACAAAAAAACACACACAAAAAGAATATACATAGTACAACAACAAACACTTTGCAAAAACTAACAAGTGCACATGCACTTAAATAGACGAACAGAGTTTATGAATGAAAACAACAACAGTGTTGAATGCAAGACATAACATGTCAACAAAAGCATAAACAAATAAGACACTTTCACACAAAATTCTAATAACTTCAAGGAAAACTTTTAATATTTCAATAATTGTTTAAAAAAAATCGTTTCAATAAATTAAAATAGCGCACTAACCTTTAACTAACAGCAACAATAATAAGAATAACTGTTTCTTTTTTACTATCCAAACTAAAAACACACACACATACCCGACAACGATTTAAATACAAAAATAAGCAAAGATTTGTTATTATACAAAAATAAGCAAAGATATGTAATTTTGATAACACAAACTAATTTATTTTGTTAGGTTTAGTTGCTTTAATTTATAATATTTTTAACACTTTTAACAAAAGCTCCTTTAGTTACACTTAAAACCGCCGCGCACTGTTAACACTTCAATAAGGACTGAAAAGAGAAACAGAAAATAAACCGAACAAAGCAGGAATTATGGAATTTAGATGTTAACAGAATTTTAAAGGGGCAATAACATAAATGACAAAGGGGAAATGTTTTAACAGTATGTTAATATTAGAATAACATAAAAAACAAATTATGTAAATAAAATCCACAGTAAATGTATGTAAATAAACTAAAGAGGAGTAAACTATAGACTACAATAGACTATAGATCAGACAATAAACTAGAATATAACCAAGGCTATTTACTACACTATAGACTAGACCATAGACTAGAATATAGACTATACTACAGATTAGAATATAAACCATTATATGGGCTAGACTATACAACTATATTGACTACCATGTGTGCCTCTTATCAAAAGTTCAAATGTTGAAAAATGTACCGAAGACGTACTAAATAACCGAATTATACATTGAAAACAAAATATGATTTCGAGTACAAGCATTTTTACAAGTTCAAATATACTGAAGCAGCAAAAATACCAACAAACATGGAAAAACAACAACAACAGCAGAAATTTACAACGCAAACCAATTATATAAATACGTAATAGATGTATGAATGCATAAAGATGCGCTTGCACGAAAAAAACGCTAAGCACTATCTTCTCCTCTTACTAATAACAACAAAACAGTGCCAAACATCATAGCAAGTATGAATTTATAGTCGGACATTGCCGACCATATGATACTCTACACCAGTCAGTATGTTAAAATTGTGGATTTTTATATAAAGCATTTAATTTGTTTTATTGTGAAATTTTTTACTTATTGTTGAGAAAAAGTGATTTTCAACAAGAGGGCTCATAGGGGAGAAGGGGTAAACATGGTCCTATCCTTATAAATTTTGGTAGATGAATTTACGTCTACTTCAAAATCATTTATGTAGGTATATTTTGATCGTTTTATTAGTAATTATAAGTTAATTTTGACCTTCAAGTCATTTTCTGAAGGGGAGTTTGTATGGGGGCTTGACCCTAGCCCCCATACAAAATGAGGCCCGATCGCTATAAAGATTAGTATTGTCATTTATTGTTCTATTAAACTAATTTTTGCTGATTTTTGTTGACATTATAAAACATTTAACGTACTTATGAGCCTAAAGGCCCGATTCGGGGAGTACGGTTGTATGGGGGCTAGGAGAAATAATGGACCGATTTCAACCATTTTCAATAGCGTTCGTCCTTGAACCAAAAAAAGGGTATGTGCCAAATTTCATCAAATTATCTTGAAAATTGCGACCTATTGCGTACGCACAAGAATTACATGGACACACAGACAGACGGACGGACAGACGGACATAGCTAAATCGATTCTGAGCCGATTGGTATACTTTAAGGTGGGTCTAGCACCAACATTTTTGGATGTTACATACTTCTGCACAAACGCATAATACACTCACCACTATAATGGTGTAGGGTATAACAAAAAGAACAACAACAAACACTTCGCAAAAACTAACCGACAAAAATTTGGATGAATGTGTGCTCACACACTTAAACTAACAATTGTTACGCAAAACAATAACAACATAAACAAATCATTAAGCTAAACTGTCCCCACACCAACCCAAAACATTTATAACAACAAACATAAAGTAAAAGAAAATGGAGTAAAGAGAATTGTAGAGTTTGTGAATGAAAACAACAATATTATATAATGTCAGACACAACATGTCAAAGGAAATTAAGAAAATCGCACACACAAAAAAAACAATCAAATCTTTTAAATTAAAGTAAAATATTTTAATCAAATTAGTCACAAGATATTAAAAGTGAACTAGAAGTGAACTACAACAGAACTAGAACTAAAAAAGAAATAGCAAACTTAAACTAACAACTATAAAACAATAACAAATCTGGATACATAAACAAAATAACTTAACTAATCAATCCCCACCAGCACTATACATTTATAACAACAAACATTAAGTAAAAGAAGAAAAGAGTAAAGAGAGTTGCAGAGTTTATAAATGAAAACAACAAAAGTATATAATGCAAGGCACAACATGTCAAAGAAAACAAATTTTAAGAAAATTGTACAAAAGACACACACAAAAAACTCATCAAACACTTTGCAAAAACAAGTGCAAATGCACTCAAAACGAAGATAGAAAAACCAGCACGAATGCTAACAAACATTAAATAACAACTGTTTAACAAAACAACAACAAAAGTATTAATCTAATAACTCCCTATCAACACAAAATAATTATAACAACAAACAATGGGTAAAAAAGAGTTTATGAATGAAAACAACAACAGCGTTTGCTGCAAGACACAACATGTCAAAGCTAAAAATCTTAAGAAAATTGCACAAAAAACAAACACAAAATAATATACTTGATACAACAACAAACACCTTGCAAAAATAACCAAGTGCAAATGCACTCAAAACGAACAGACGAATAGAGTTTATGAATGAAAACAACAACAGTATTGAATGCAAGACACAACATGTAAGCAAAAGCATAAACAAATAAGACAATTTCACACAAAATTCTAATAACTTCAAGGAAAACGTTTAATATTTCAATAATTGTTTTAAAAAAATTAGTTTCAATATATTAAAAGGGAACACTAACCTTTAAATAACAGCAACAATAATAAGAATAACTGTTTTATTAACTAAATTATAAAAAATACACACACATACCCGTAAACGATTTACATACGAAAATACTCAAAGATTTGTAAACAAATTAACTTTTAAAAGAATAAACTTTTTAATTTGGATAACACAAACTAATTTATTTTATTAGGTTTAGTTGGCTTATATGAAAAACTTTATAGTTTTTAATAATTAATAATATTTTTAACACTTTTAACAAAAGTTCCTTTAGTTACACTTAAAACCGTCGCGCACTGTTAACACTTCAAAAAGGACTGAAAAGAGAAACAGAAAATAAACCAAACAAAGCAGGAATTATGGAATTTGGCTGTTAACAGAATTTCAAAGGGGAAATAACATAAATGACAACGGGGAAATGTTGTTAACAGTATGTTAATATTAGAATAACATTAAAACCAAATTATGTAAATAAAATCCACAGTAAATGTATGTAAAGAAACTAAAGAGGAGTAAACAATATACTTTAAATCAGAATATAGACAAGACTATATACTACATTATAGACTAGACTATAGACTATACTATAGACTAGAATATAAACCATTATATGGGCTAGACTTTACAACTATATTGACTACCATGTGGGCCTCTTATCAAAAGTTCAAATGTTGAAAAATGTATCGAAAAAGTACTAAATGACCGAATTATCCATTTCTGAAAACAATAGTTGATTTCGAGTACAAACACACTAATAACAACAAAACAGCGACAAACATCATAATAAACAGAAGAACAACAACACTTCGCAAAAACAAACAAGTGCAAATGTACTCAAAACTAACATACAAAGATCTAGGCAAATGTATGCACACTTAAACTAACAATTGTTACGCAAAACAACAAAAACAAATCATTAAGCTGAACCGTCCCCGCCATCAAAAAACATTTATAACAACAAACATAAGGTAAAAGAAAAAGTAGTAAAGAGAATTGTAGTTTGTGAATGAAAACAACAACAGTATATAATGCCAGACACAACATGTCAAAGTAAAACAAATGAAGAAAACCGAACACAAAAAGAAACATTATAAATAAAAGAAAAATAGTTAATATCACAAAATTTTATTAAATATTATAAACAAATTAGTTTCAAGATATTAAAAAGGAACACTAACCTTTAACAACCAGAAACAATAGTAAGAATATTTCCTTAATTTCCTTAATTTAAAAAACACACAAACACGAAAACTATTTGCACGCGAAAATACGCATTGTTAACAAATTAACTTCAAAAAAATAAACTTTTAATTTTTAATAATTTTATTAACTATTTATTTCACTAAAAATTGTTTGTTTCCATTGAAAATTCTATTGTTATTATTAAATTATAAAATTTTAACACTTTTAACAAATATTTTTCTTTACACTTTTAATAAGGACTGAAAAGAGAAAAAGAAAATTAACCCAACAAAGCAAATTATTTAGCAAATAACAGAATGTTAAAGGGACAATAACATACGTATATGCCAAAGGGGAAATGTGTTAAAAGTATGTTAACATTAGAATAACATAAAAACACAAATTATGTAAATAAAATCACTAGTAAATAAAAGTAAAGCAACTAAAAACAAGTGTAGAGTAAACTATAGACTAGACAATAGACTACAGTATACACTAGACTATAGGCAAGACTATAGACTAAACACTAGACTAAACTATAGACTAGACTATAGACTAGACTGTAGACTAGACTATACTAGACTATAGACTAGACTATAGACTAGTCTATAGGCTAGACTATAGACTAGACTATAGGCTAAACTATAGACTAGACTATAGATTAGACTATAGGCTAGACTATAGACTAGACTATAGGCTAGACTATAGACTAGACTATATAGACTATAGACTAGACTATAGACTAGACTATAGACTAGACTATAGACTAGACTATACTAGACTATAGACTAGACTAGGCAAAACTAT
>NC_060953.1:41493170-41495025 GCF_022045245.1 Lucilia cuprina | reverse complement strand
GACTAGACTATAGACTAGACTATAGACTAGACTATAGACTAGACTATAGACTAGACTATAGACTAGACTATAGACTAGACTATAGACTAGACTATAGACTAGACTGTTAACTAGACTATAGACTATACTATAGATTAGACTACAAACTAGACTATAGACTATACTATATACCAGACTATAGACTAGACTATAGACTAGATTATGGACTAGATTTTAAACTAAACTATAGAAAATATAGACTAGACTTGACTGTACTTAGCCTACACTAATGGCTAAACTTTAGCCAAGACTATTGACTATAGACTGTAGACTATATTATAGACTAGATTACAGACTATTCTCCTGACTATCTTATAGACTAGTCAATACACAAAACTAAACACCTTACTATAGACTAGATCACGATTTGACTGCCAATATAAGAAAGTGATTCTTGTTATAGGAAAACCTTATGTTGCACGTTTTATACTTCTTCAGTACCTTATTGTGCCTAAAGAATGAAATCCTAATGTACTTTATATTTTTCTTATTTATATCCTTGTTTACACTCTATTTCCTCTGTTTCCACACTACAATAGCTCTATTAGTAGTAAAACTATCCAAAGTAAGAAATCGAAGAAAATATATATATGTATAAAAAAAAAACTATTTACTCAGGCAGTCAACATAACTACAAGCAACCAGTCAACAAAATGTAAAATATAAAAAAAAAATCTAGTTATTTTCCATTTACCAGAATTTCAAAGACTATAAAGTTTAGCAAATCCCGGTTACTTAGTGATCTTTACCTTTGAATACATTCCTTTACAGTGCTTTTGGAAAATATGTTTCTTATATTTGCTGCTGTCTCCTTCATCTATTATTAAACAAGTAGACTTTATGGATTTAAAGGCAACAAACAAGATGAACAACGGAAAAGGAAGAAAAAACCTAATAAAAGGATAGACTAGTATGTACTACAACTACTAGTGGTCGATTATACATTGAGAGATAACAAGACCAATTATTTAAGTGTGTTTGTACTATAAGATAGTTAGGTGAAAGTGTTGTTGTTTTGGGACTTGAGATTTTATTTTCTATTTTTATTTATCATATTACAGTGTAGAAGAAAAGTTGTAAAGCATACACAATCAGACTTCGACAAACATATACTAACTAATGGAAAAACTTGTTGGAGATAAAATTATAATCTAACGGACACCACTAAATAGGGTTTCCTTTTGCTTTTCTTTTCATCAAGTTTCAAGATCGCTTCCATATTTACCACCACTGTATTTGTGACTAGATACACACATTTTCATTTCCAATTTAAATTCGATTGTTCTTATAAAATAAACTTTTTTTATTGTAAGCATGTTGAAAAGCAACAACAAGTTTAACATGAAATTTCTAATTTTCTTTAGTAAACGTTTTGACGTATAATTCTATTGTCTTAACAAAAGATTTATAAAAACAAGGATATTTTCTATTTGTATTGCATTTTCTGTTGATATGGAGAAAGGCAGATACTGAAAAAATAAGACTTAACAGTAAGTATTATGATAGGTAAAACATCTTTAATAGTTGCTACACAAATGGAAAAATTATAGAACTAGAACTGAACAAAATTAATCTAGAACCAAACTAGAACTGAATTAGAGCTGAACTAGAACTGAACTAAAATTGAACTAGAACTAGAACTGAACTAGAACTGAACCAGCACTGAACTAGAACTGAAGTGGAACTGAACTAGAACTAAACTAGAACTAAACTAAACTAGAGCTGAACTAGAACTGAACTAGAACTGAACTAGAACTGAACTAGAACTGAACTAGAACTGAACTAGAACTGAACTAGAACTGAACTAGAACTGAAC
>NC_060953.1:41490912-41493070 GCF_022045245.1 Lucilia cuprina | reverse complement strand
CTATAGTCTAGTCTATAGTCTAGTCTATAGTCTAGTCTATAGTCTAGTCTGTAGTCTAGTCTATAGTCTAGTCTATAGTCTAGTCTATAGTCTAGTCTATAGTATAGTATATAGTATTGTCTATAGTCTAGTCTATAGTCTACTCTATAGTCTAGTCTATAGTCTAGTCTATAGTCTACTCTATAGTCTAGTCTATAGTGCGGTTTATAGTCTAATTTATAATATAGTTTAGTATATTGTCTAGTGTATAGTCTAGTCTATGCCATAGTCTATACTGTAGTCTAGCTTTTAGTCAATTATGTTTTCATAAATAGAGTAACATTTATTCGCCTACAATCTCCATAGACAAATTACTTTTATTTTTTTTCTTTGTGCTTGAAATTTTTTTACACATGGGCGCCCTAAAGACTGACCTAGAAAATGCTTAGTTGTAAACGTTTTTCTCGGCGTTAAACTGAATTTAGTTATAGAAAAAAACACGAAAACATTGACTTGTTTTGTACTTTTTCTTGTACAAGAAAACAAAAGCAAAGCAAAAAATTTTGGCAATTTATAAAATTTTTTATTTATTTTGTCACTTTTCTTTTGCACTTGATACTTCGAAAGCTAGACAATGAAATAAATAAGAAATACAAAAGGAAAAGTCTTTAAATTGAAATAGAGAAATATAAAACATGAACAAGTACTTTTTCTTAAATTTTTTTCTAAAGAGTTTTGTAAATGTTGAAATTGAAAATTTTTGGTAATTGTTTGAAGTTCTTTTATGTGTAAGATATTGTATTTATGGCAAAAATAAAGGGGCGAAAATGTAAAATTTTTCTCTTGGAAACTATAAACCTGTCATTTGCATAAAAATAAATAAAGCAAGAAAAAAAAGCATTTTGAATAAATTTGTATAAATTGTATAAAGCTACTTGTAGTAGTTCAGGTATTTGGAAAAAAACTAAGTTGTCAAATATTCAGTTTCCCTTTTTAAATAAAACTTAATAAATTGTCAATATGTGACAGCTTCTGAATCTTTTAGTAAACATTAGCGTGGTTGCTAAAATGTGTGTTTTTGATTTATTGTCCTATTTTACTCAAAGGATAAATAGAAAAAAATCTTAATTTTTGTTGTGGCAAAAATTAGAAGAACATTGGGGAATCCCCTTCGGCCAAGCTGCTGCAGTAACTACTTGTCTATTCATTTTCCTTTGTATTTTCATAAGAAAAATATTGCATTAAAGTCGCGTTGATGTCTAACAACTACCACTATATCTTGTTATACTTAGTATTTAGCCCACAATGTTGTCCTTGTTAAGAGGTTCATAGTCCTTTGCTAGTAACAGAGAGACTTGAGTAAAGAGAGCTTGAACTTGTATAGTTTTGTTGCTTTATTATAGTAAATATTTTACTGTTCCTTTTGTGCGTCCTTCCTTTTCCTTATTACTTTTAGACTTAATTTCATATTATTGTCACGCATTTGCCTTAAAGCTTCTAACAACTATTTAAAGCTTTAATGGCGATAAGAAATTGTTAAGATGCCAACAGAAACTGTTTAGACCACCAAGACCCCCCAAACATACTCCCACACATAAGTATAGAAATAAAAATGTATTTATATTTCATTCTTTAGTATTTAATGAGGTTTGGGGTTAATAAATTAAATGGGATTATCAGGGATTGTCAAATAAGGATTATTGTTTGAAATATTTATTTAAATTTCTTTCCTCTCAAAAACTGATTATTTTTGTTAAAAAGGCTAAAAGAAAAATATTTTTTTATTTAAATGGGTAACGGCGCACAGTGGTATAGGAAAAAAAAAAGAGGGAAATAATTCGGTAACTTCTAAACGGTTAATCCGATTTTAATGAAATTTGGTATGCACAATGAGGAGGTGTTGTCGAGTTTAGGTTTTGAATTTGACCTTATAGGCCAACCAGGGGCCCGGCGGGGGGTCCTCAAATTAGGACACCTCGGCTATGTTAAATTTTTAAAACGATCCTATTTCTTCATTTGAGTTCCGATTTAAAAGTTTTTTGATAATAGCGGGTCCAAATATTCCCGATTTTTTATTTTTTTATTCGCTTAACAACAAGTTTATATATCAAGCAGTGAAAGAATTATGTAAAAATCATGACTGAGTCCAAAGTTATAGGCATTTTAATTTAAAAAATTA
>NC_060953.1:41488040-41490812 GCF_022045245.1 Lucilia cuprina | reverse complement strand
CTAGTCTATAGTCTAGTCTATAGTCTAGTCTATAGTCTAGTCTATAGTCTAGTCTAGTCTATAGTCTAGTCTATAGTCTAGTCTATAGTCTAGTCTAAAGTCTAGTCTTTCTTTCTATTTTATTGCACAATTTTCACAAATTAATAAAAAAAATGTTACCTTGTTTTAAAAACTTGTAAAATTTTTTATTATTTTTCAATTTATCCTTTTGCTTGGCAATACGATGGTATTTTTTTCCCGCTCGTGTTGGTGTCGTTGATTGATTTTCAATTTCTTTGATTTGTTGATAGTTTTTTGTAAAAGGTTTGATACAATACTGACAAGGTATTGAAAGGTTTTTAAATTTTTTATGTTGTTGCTGTTGACGATATTCCATTGATGCATCGGGCTGAAGTAGTTTGTGTTGGCACAACATGATTGAAATTTTCACTTATAAGAAATTGATTGTATTGTTTGGTAACTATTTAATTTAACCGTTAAATATTTCACTTAAACGTTTAACAAAACACTAAAACGTATTAAAGACAATGGGGTTGGTGTAGACCTAAGAAAATTTTCAAAAATATCTAGTATATATTCTGTATATATAGAAAATAATGAGTGTTTGTATGTTTGTTGAAAGAAATTTAGTATAGATATGGCTGTCTGGAAGGAAGTACTTTTTATTTCGAAATTAACAGTTGACGAGGTGTTACGCCCTCGCAGAACTCTACGGCATATAAAATTCTTCCAAAATAATGTAAGACCTAAACTAGGGGCGTGGCAAGTCCGATATTAATTTAATAAAAATATTCTTAAATTAGGAAAACTATAAGATCCAGAATCCTAAAATTTTGCTCAAACAGCTTTTACATTTATGTGATTATTTGAATAATAGATTAGTGTGGGTAAGAAAAAAGGGGCGTGGCACCTCCCAAATAAAATAAAATACAAAAAATAGTATATCTTATGAGCTATTAAAGCAGGAATAACTTTGTTATACATATAAACATCTTTAAAAATGAAAGGAGGACTAGAAATAAAGGCGTGGCACTTCCCAAACGATTAAAATACAAAAATTAATATAACTGGGAAACTGTAGGAGCTGAAAACCTCAAATTTTGCACGAACAACATTAAAATACATATGAATATTTAGAAAAACTTAAGGTTAGCGAAGAACACTAGGTATAGCTGTTATTATAATGTTAAACTTGAAAAGAAAACTAAAAAGAGATAAAATAAAATATAAAAGAAAATAATGAACAGTAGATAAACAAATGTAAAGCAAAAACAGGTGATTTAAAAACAAAGGTCTAATTACTAAGTCAGTTTTCTTTTTTACACTTTTCAAAGCCCTAAAATTCACCTCAAACCCCCTAGAAAAAAAACATGACTGTAGCTGCTACTTACAATAAGCAAATTAGATTAGAAATGCATAAAAACAAATTAACAAAAAAAAACGCTGGAAAAAACCCCCACAGCATTATACGAAAAAGGAAAAATTTTGAAAATAAAACTACAACCACCGATTTGTTAAATACAACAACGAATGAATACAATATGAAAATTAGAATCTTCTTGCACTTTTCTTCTTCATATTTAATAGAATTCTATGCAACCGGATGGAGCATAGTTTTGCATACAGATGTTTTGCATTTTGAGTTTATAAATGCAATTTTCAGTCAGTCGTCAGTGGTTAGAATTTTATTAGTAAAAATCCTGTAGATAAAGCAGAAAGAAGTGCTAAAATGTAAGCCAATATGTATTCAAATGAATTAGTTGGAAAAGAAAAAATTAGCATAAAATAAGGACGGAATTAGAAACTTGCACAGGATGTAAGGAGGAGAAAAGAGTAGATATTTAAAAATGCAGTTGATAATAATTAGAAATGGTGGGTGTGGGAAGCAACAAAGAAAATCTTAAAAAATAAATTGTCATATTTTTTAATCACAGTGATAAAGAAGTTGATTAAAATAATAATGTCCATCCTTCTTTCAAAATATTCAAAATGAAATTTTAAACACACAATCAATATTTTGATATATAAACTGAAAGGTATGACAAGCATCTTTTCAATGTAGTTTATGCTTTCCATATAATCTATTTAATATTGAAATTTTCAAAATATTTTTCATTTAGAATTTTCTCTAAAATTTTTTCAAATCTCATTAATTTAATGGCAATCCACAACTACATATTATCTGCATACCATTTGAAAACCATATAATTTAATGTAAATTTTATGCAAATTCTTTAGAAACTGATTTGTAATACATTCTCTGTATTCGTAGAAATATTTCCATAATATTGAATATTATTTTATTTGTTAGAAACTTTAAATTGAGAGTAAATAATAACTATAATTGAACAATAATCAATTTAAGGATAGTAATGTTGATATCAGTGACAATTGCGTGGGCTTAGAGGGTGTTTCATGGGAAGGGTAATATTCAACAATTCATTAGAAAATTTACATATATAACATTTAAAATATTGACTATTATCTATGAAATTTATAAGCGCATTATATCGAAATATTTAATTTCAACGAAACATTTATAGAGTTTGTAAATTATAATAATTAAATAATTATTTAAGAGATTTTTTTTATTAACTAAGTAACTAAACAAGATCTTAAACTGAACTAGAACTGAACTAAAACTGAACTAGAACTGAACTAGATCTGAACTTGAACTAAACTAGAACTGAACTAGAACTGAACTAGAACTGAACTAGAACTGAACTAGAACTGAACTAGAACTGAACTAGAACTGAACTAGAACTGAACTAG
>NC_060953.1:41486080-41487940 GCF_022045245.1 Lucilia cuprina | reverse complement strand
AGACTAGACTATAGACTAGACTATAGACTAGACTATAGACTAGACTATAGACTAGACTATAGACTAGACTATAGACTAGACTATGGACTAGATTATAGACTAGATTATGTACTGTATTATATACTAGACCATAATCTAGACTAAACTATAAACGAGACTATAACATTTTTAAATATAAAAACTATTGTTTTTTTACACCACTTTAAACCGATTTAGAATCCTTTAAGATGCTGTAAAACTAATTTTCAATGGGGTGTCCAATTAAATATAACAAATGCCAAACAAACCCACAAACTATATGTAGTTTTTAAAACTTATAGAAAATAAATAAAATTAAACCGACTTAAAAGAAACCAAGCAGCAAATAGAAATTAACTAAATAATATATCAACTAATTGTAAATACATTTGTAGAGATAAGTAAAAAATAAAATATATAACAACTGACAACTACACGAGTTAACATTAGTAGTTATAGCTTGTTAGATGTTTGTAGCTGATGTTCACAGATAAAATATACAACAAATAAACACATAGATACATACATGCATGTTTATTTATGTGTGTGTAGAATTTATATGTGTGCGTGTTAAGAACTTGTTTAAGCTTTAAACAACTATTGGCTTTCTGAAAGAATATAAGAGGATCAATCTCAAAAATTGTTTCAAAATCTACTTAAAAACCTTTTTTTTTTGACCATTGCTGATCAATAGCATTTGTCCTGCTCTATCAAGAGTTTTGTTGGGTTTGTAATCTATATAAGAGGTCAAAATTATTACTATACTATATCTCTTTAAAAGCTGGTATTATAACGAAACATTTAGTTATGAATTGTTTTAACACACATAGATCTAATCACCCTACTTTCGAAAAACATTTCTCGTACAACCCTCGTTCATCTTTACTCCCTTTACTTTTTACTATTGTGTTTTATTTTTGTCTCTACTCATTTCATTTGGCATTTTTTTCTACAATTTACATTAATTACAAAATTCCCCCCAGTAAATATGTATAAGTGCCTTGTATGTAAGTGTATGAGTTTTAACATGTATCGATTTGCTAAATAACACCCTGACTTTAAGACCAACACCCCACGACTCACAACAACAACAAAATAAAAAAACCCCGATATTAAGGAGCCATTGGCCACACGCCAATAAATTTTAACGTTTGATGTGTTTATGAATGAACATGAATTTATAATTTTTGTTGTCGTTTTTGCATATTTTATTAAACAAAAAATTATAAATTTACGATTGATTGCTTTATAAAACAAATTAAATAAATTAGAGGCTTTTTTGTTATGCAGCTTTTTTTTATTTGTTAATTTAAATTAAATTTGGTTTTCTTTCTTTAAAAACTTCTTATCTTTATGTTTAATTTGTACAAATTATAAATAAATCTTTTGAAATATTCTACACCATTAATTTTGTTACTAAAAGATTGTCTAAAAGTAAGTTTTTATTAGGTTTCTCTTCCTTTTTCTATGAACTTTTTTTAATGTTTCTTTTATGATTATGTTGGTGATAATTTTTTTCTACTTAGTTAATTTTTAATTTTGTGGTTTGTTTAAAGGAAATTTTTACATATTTAATAAGAAAAAGGAAACAAATATTTTTGTTGTAAATTTCATTATAATTTAAAGCCTAGATAGTTTGGAAAAAGTGTAATTTGGATTTTTAATAGTGTAGCTATAGTCTAGTCTATAGTCTAGTCTATAGTCTAGTCTATAGTCTAGTCTATAGTCTAGTCAATAGTCTAGTATATAGTCTAGTCTATAGTCTTGTCTATAGTCTAGTCTATAGTCTAGTCTATAGTCTAGTCTATAGTCTAGTCTATAGTCTAGTCTATAGTCTAGTCT
>NC_060953.1:41484234-41485980 GCF_022045245.1 Lucilia cuprina | reverse complement strand
CTAGAACTGAACTAGAACTAGAACTAGAACTAGAACTGAACTAGAACTGAACTAGAACTGAACTAGAACTGAACTAGAACTGAACTAGAACTGAACTGGAACTGAACTAGGACTGAACTAGGACTGAACTAAAACTGCACTAGAACTGAACTAGAACTGAACTAGAACTGAACTAGAACTGAACTAGAGCTGAACTAGAACTGAACTAGAACTGAACTAGAACTGAAATATAACTGAAATAGAACTGAACAAGAACTGAAATAGAACTGATAACAACCTTATTCGAAAATTATACTGGCACAAAAGATATAAAAATATCATTTTAATAATAGCGTATCACGAATACTGGAATAAAAACATTAGAATGTATTACATACAAGATTTGTTATATCTATAAAAAAATATATACCCTCTATAAAAAATATATACCCTCTTTTAAATTTTATGTACATGGTAAAAATATTTGATCCAGTTTTTCCACAATTTATGCACTTTTTCTATCTGTTTCCTCTCCATAACAGTGATAGTTTTTTTTCATAACTTTATATGCATCTAAAAGCAAATTGTGGTTTATACCAAAGGCTTAAAAAGCATCATACAATTGACATAAATATTTGTATGCGAACAAAAAAAAACTACTACAAACTATTTTTTTATTCAGTTCTAGAAAAATATGCTCGTGATAATAATTTATTACAAATCTATGTAACAAATTTTGCTTTGAGCTAAAACTGTCAATGGAACATAAAAACTTATTGAAAAATATATATACATAGTTTTAGGAACACAACAACAATAGATTAATAATATTGAAAATTTTGCGAGAAGATGTCAAAAAATATTTTACATTTGTTTTGATTTTGTGAAAATTTTGAAATTTTAATCATAAAAACTAATTTTTTTAATGGAAAAATACTTTGCTAAACTATAACAATTAGGTGATGAAATTTAACAAAATGTCTTTAGTTTAAGGTTTAAAGACAAATTAAGTTTATTTTACCAAAAGTATCACAGTGATGGAAAACCCAAATTTAACTTCATTTAAAGATATTTTACTTATTTTATATTGAATTTATATAAACAAATTGTTATTAATCACATTAAAACTAAACATTTTTAAAATGTAACAATAAATAGTGATAAAAACGAAACTATCACTTCTTATATTGACGTTAAACTTTAATGTTCTAACAATTTTATATCACCATCATAATGTTAATAAAGTTTCTATGGTTATAAATACAAAATATTGCAATTTATCTTGGCGATAATATTAAGAGTTTATGAAAAATAGCATGTTGTAATACAAACAAATTTGTGTCGCAAGAAATTTTTGTAAAAGTTATAAAAATTAAAGACTTTATGAGCTTTTTACTACTTTTTCTAATGATGAAAAATTATTTATGTACTACAAAATCATAAGATTAAAATGATAAGGTTTTTCAAATAAAATCGATTTTTGATTGTGAATATAACTGAATATGTATAGAGTTCCATGTAATTTTAATGAACTAAAACTAAAATAGAACTATACTAGAAATAGAACTAAAACTGAACTAGAACTGAACAAGAAGTGAACTAAAACTGAACTTGATCTCGAACTAGGACTAGAACTGAACTAGAACTGAACTAGAACTGAACTAGAACTGAACTAGAACTGAACTAGAACTGATTTAGAACTGAACTAGAACGGAACTAGAACTGAACTAGAACTGAACTAGAACTGAACTAGAACTGAACTAGAAC
>NC_060953.1:41482489-41484134 GCF_022045245.1 Lucilia cuprina | reverse complement strand
TATAGACTAGACTATAGACTAGACTATAGACTAGACTATAGACTAGACTATAGACTAGACTATAGACTAGACTATAGACTAGACTATAGACTAGGCTATAGACTAGTCCAGAACTGAACTAGAACTAAACTAGAACTGAACTAGAATTGAACATGAAGTTAACTATAACTGAACTAGAACTGATCTAGAACTAAACTAGAATTGAACTTGAAGTAAACTATAACTGAACTAGAACTCAACTAGCCTTTGTATTTCACTGTTTAACTATCTTTTTTGCACTTTCGATTTCACACGTATTTAAACTCAAGTAAAATATTTCCTTTAATTTTCAAACTATTAAGGAATTTTTTGAAATTTTAATGTTATTATTTGAATAGTAGTCAAAAATTATATGCATATATTTTTAACAAAAGCCAGCACATATTTTCAATGACCCTTTTTGGTCATGTCGTTTTCAACATTTATAAAAGTTTTTCTTTAACATTTTATGATTTTAAAAATTTGTTGGAATTCTTTTGTATTTTATTGCAACAACAGGCTTTTGTTTTATATGTATGTATGTGTATTGAAATTGTTTGTTTAATATTGATTTTGCATAAACAATTTTACAATAAGAGCGCAAAATAAATATATAAATGGATATAAATAAAAAATATATGTATGTATATAAAACATATGCACAAGAATTCATCTGATAAGATCACATGTAGATACACATATTACTACGTAAGTATATAATAAAGTATATACATATGTATATTGTACATATACGCAGTTATGCATTTGATATATTACAAAATGTGAAAGTGTTTTTATGTTTATACACTGAAAAAAATTCTGTAAATTTTTGCATAATAATAGTATTAGAATATACTATAGTATATTTATTCAATAACATGTTTAATATATTTTTTTAAGTGTATAAAATTTATTTATGTCTGTTTGAAATTTTTCTGCGTTTTGTATTTATGTTTATCATAAAGTTTAAATGTTAAACAACGAAACAATATAATAAAACATCTAAATTGATAGAAAAGTTTAGAGGTTTGAGATTACAAAAACTAAAAACTATATTTTTTTAATTTTTATATATCGTAATTGAGAATGTGCTGGGAAAATGAAAAAAAAACTAAATTTTTGGTTACTTGTTCTGAATATGAAAAATAAAAAAAATATAGATATTAAAATCTAATAAATAATGCTTTCAGTTGACTGCTCTCAGTCCTTAATTTAAAAGAATATATGATTGCATCTGTGTTTGCCCATGTAAACGATACATAATAAAAGCTGAGATATGAACAATACAAGTCGAATAATACAATATTCAATTCGATGCGATATGATACGATACAATACATATTCATACATTCACATGTTTGTATGGAAATATGAAACATAACCTATAAAAATACACCATTTCCATTGTAATTTCAAAGTTTTATTTTCTTAAAGCCAGTATTAGTTTCTAGTTCAATTCAAGTTCAGTTCTAGTTTTAGTTCAGTTCAGTTCAGTTCTAGTTCAGTTCATGTTCAGTTTTAGTTCAGTTCTAGTTCAGTTCTAGTTCAATTCTAGTCCAGTTCTAGTTCAGTTCTAGTTCAGTTCTAGTTCAGTTCTAGTTCAGTTCTAGTTCAGTTCTAGTTCAGT
>NC_060953.1:41465346-41482389 GCF_022045245.1 Lucilia cuprina | reverse complement strand
GACTAGACTATACACTAGACTATAGACTAGACTATAGACTAGACTATACACTAGACTATAGACTAGACTATACACTAGACTATAGACTAGACTATAGACTAGACTATACACTAGACTATAGACTAGACTATACACTAGACTATAGACTAAACTATAGACTAGACTATAGACTAGACTATAGACTAGACCATAGACTAGACTATAGACTAAGACCATAGACTAGACTATAGCTAGTCTATAGACTAGACTATAGACTAGACTATAGACAAAACTATAGACTAGACTATAGACTTAACTATTGACTAAACTATAGACTAGACTATACACTAGACTATGGACTAGACTATACACTAGACTATACTTTATCCTAAACTACAGACTATACTATAGACAAAATTATAGATTAAACCATAGACTAGACTATATATAAACTAGGCTACAGACTAAACTAGAATATGGACTAGATTATAAACAAAATTATAGACTATAGATCAAATTGTACGTAAAACAATCTTTTAGTTTATTGCAAAAGATATCATCATCATTTTCCGTAATATTCTATAGATTTATTTAGAAACTATTTACTCATTACATTTCTGAAAACAAATTGAATACATATTTTGTAAATATTTTCATTCTTATTCAAACAAACATTTGTAAATGTATATTTTAGTTGTGTATGTATAAATGTAATAGTTATTTGTATCAATCTAATTGAAAAAGGGAGAAAAAAATTCTTATTAAAAGCATATAATAAATATGAAAATGTATCCTTTACTAGGATTAAATTTCTTACACACAATCTAGCTATTACCTAAATTAAGAAAACGAATTTATGTAAATACATATAATATTTATATTGTATAAATACATATTTACTAATAAGATAAATAAATATTATTGATAATATTGTTTGGTAAAATAGATTAACTCCATGTTAACATTTTTAGAGATTGTTTAAAATAAAAATTAAATTTTTTTTTTAAAAATTTAAATTAAAAGTTTTATAAGCCAGAGGGCGATTTATATTAAATGGCTTAATAGTCAAAATGTATTAACTCCAATTTTTGTAAAAAAAAAACAAACTTTGTATATGTATGATTTATTATAGCAATTTTTAAATAAATTTTTCCTTTTCCAAATTCCAAATTTAAAAATGTTATTTATCTTATGTTTTTCTTTATAAATAAATAACTTTAAAATATATTGTAACATGACATGACATGTTTCTTTCAGCGTAAATTTCTTCGTAAATAAATGTACAAAAAAAGGATAAATTATAATATAAATACAATTTGAAAATCACCTTCATCCTCCTGAAAACACAAAAGCAAAAACATGTCAAAAGACATTAAACGAAAAATAAAAAAAAAGAAACAAACGTCACATAGAATAATAAATAGTTACAGGTGTTTTTTTGTTGTTGTTATTTCAAACTACACTCACATTATGTTAAGCCTATTGATGTTACATTTATTGAGGAGGGTATTGCTTAAGGTTGGAGAAAGTGGTTGGAAAAAACGAAAAATAACTGGTCCCTCTTTGCAAGTGTGGAAAATTGTAGGTTATTTGAGGTTTTCAAATGTTAATTGAATAAAAATAACTGAATGATTAAAGGGCAACAAAAATAACTCGTGTCACTATTTATAAATGGCTAAAGTAAAAATTTCTTTTACATCTATTTAAAATCGTTTATAGAAACTTAATATAATTTGGCTTGAATTGAAATATTTTCAAATAATTGTTTAAACGAAAGTTGTCTCCTTATTATAGTTATTAATTTATTAAAAATTCCACTCCTCAGATCAAAGGTCACAGAATTGTATTTTCAATAACATAAACATATCCCATTAATATACAAGTGTTAAAAAGCAAATTGGTCTGCTTATTTCTGTTGTCAATTTACATAAAGCTTCTAAAGTCTGATATGTTATTCTTAAAAGGTCAAAAATCAGAGTAATATGTTATTGATAATAAAGTTTATTTTAATACTTTTCTGAAAAAAAAACGAATTCTCTTTAACTACCTTTAAATACAAAAGAAAGGTATTTTTTAACATTTTAGGTTACCGTTGTGCCTTATTTAAGTGACCCCAGCGATTCGTTTGACCTGTTAAAAAGATTCCCATACATTGTTAATACAAAAAAAACTTATTTCTTTTTTACAAACCCTTTACACAAAGGGGCAGAAACAAGATAAATTGGAAATAAAACTGACAAGCAAATGATCCTTAAGTAATTATAATACTCAGGCGCGGATCCTGCTAAAGCATTTTAGGAGGTTTGTTTTTTCTTTCTACTTGTTTTCGTAAAAGATAATAAACATAGATAGATAGATAGATAGATAGATAGATAGATAGATAGATAGATAGATAGATAGATAGATAGATAGATAGATAGATAGATAGATAGATAGATAGATAGATAGATAGATAGATAGATAGATAGATAGATAGATAGATAGATAGATAGATAGATAGATAGATAGATAGATAGATAGATAGATAGATAGATAGATAGATAGATAGATAGATAGATAGATAGATAGATAGATAGATAGATAGATAGATAGATTTATTATAACGGTATTATAAGAGATTATAAAATCATTTTAATGGTTTATAATTAATAATAAATGATAATACATTATAATTGATTTTAATATATTGAAACAGTATTAAAATTCTCATAATTGAATTATAATTCAATTATAATTATAATATTATAATATTTTGTTTAAAATGTCGTTAAAGATATATTTGAAAAATCTTCCCCATTATGATTCCCCTCCTCCTCAAAAAAAAAATAATAATAAAAAATAAAAAAACAAAAATAATAAAAAATAAAAATAACAATGACGAAGTTAAAATAAGAATGATGAGCAAGAAGAGAGTAAAAACACATATAACAACCCACTTAGTAAAGAGGGATAAAATGTACATTAAGAATAACAAGTAAGAGTGTTTCACTCGGCTGTGTCGAATCCTATATACCCTTCAACATGGTGTTAAATTTAAGAAATTTTAAGTTTTTCTTTAATTTATTTTTTAAATTCGCATTTTGTTCATAATTGCTTTTCCATCTCTGTGAAAAGAAATATACTTTAAAAACTATAGTAAACATTGTTGTGATAGCTGCTGTTGTTTTCATGCGTCGGCAGAGTTTATTCCGGATTTTATTTATGAAATATGATTTTTAAAGATTAAGATCCCAAAAATATCTAGGGTCTTTAGAAGATTGATTTAAACAGACAGACAGACGGGCATGGCTTAATCAATTCTGTAAGAATCTAAAATATATATACCTCAAGAAATTGGAAAAATATATAAAAGACATTATAAACGGTATGATAAACTTATTAAGGCCCGTTTCGTAAAGTTGAAAAGTATAATAATTTTACACCCAAGTGTGGGTGGAAAATAAAAATTTCATAATTTTTTTTTTTTAACAAATATTGAAAAAAATAAAACACACGCATATGAAGAGTAACAAAGTTACTAAAAGGATAAGAACAACAACAGTTATTATTATAATAATAAAAAAAATAAATTGAAAATGTAAAGAAACAGACAACAACAATCATGAATAAATATTATTGAATATAATTTTTTTTATTTCCACACCAACAAAGACTAAAGTTAAAAGTAAACATTTTTAAAGGCAAAGAAATATATATAACAACAGACCTTTTTAAACCCGTCTATGATTCTAACTAAAACCAGATGCCACTTATAATTTTCAAATATTTACAATTACAATTGTCTGACCAAGGAAAAACTGAAAGCTGTAACAGAATGTTTAATTTAAATGCTAAAAAGGACCTTGATATTGTAATACGTATAATAATAATTATGTTAATTACACTGGACAACAGATTTAAAAATAATTTTTGAAATATTTTAAATTACTACTATTTCCTGGGCAATAAGATGAGATTTTTCTGGTCTTTTTATAAATTTATGAGGTTTTTTTATGAACAAATCTGTAGAAAATCCAAAATTTGACCTTTGACCTAGAAATTGAAAGTTTAAGTTTTTATGGTTTTTTATGTTATAAAAACTTTTTATTAAAACTAAACAACAAGCAACATTTCTAAATCTTTTATTTGAAACTTTAAAATGCAAATTCTTTGTAGTCTTGTGTTCTGAAACTAATTGAGAATGGAGAGGAAAAAAAAAAACAAAAATATTCATTCAATTAAATTGGCTAAATGAAACAAATTTTCTTTCTTTTTTTATACACGTGTTCACACTACACAATCTTTTACAATTATTACTGTTAAGTCTCTACTCCTTCAGCCCCTTAAACTAGACTATAATTTCCTGCATAAAGAACGAAACAAATTAAAGCAACACATTACAGCAGATACACACATACATACGTAGATGTTTTGTTTGTATATATTGATAGAATGAATAAAGCGAAACACAAACATTTTTTAATTGAGACCAGGTTAAATTTTATTATATTTTCTGCTTCTTCTTCTATATTTATAATATATAAATTTTTTCATAAACGATCGAATAAAGCAATTTTCGGGTAAATTTGTTGCAAATTGAGTTTATTTGTATGTCAAATGGTTTAATTCTATAGACGTGTATATGAATATAAATAAAAATATACAAAGCAATACACTCACATACATTTGTTTACTTAAACAGTGTTGTTTAAAAACTAAGCAACTTAGATAATAGAATATATATATAAAATTAAATTTAAATTTGTGTTATTCTGCTTAAATCCACTTAACGTAGAATTTAAAAAGTTTACACACACACTATTACAAAAATTACTTTATTTTTTTTCTCTTTTGAGCAATACTGTATAGAAAACTACTGTTGCCAGGTACACGTTTATCTTCATTTACACACGTATGAATAAAAATTTTTCCATTTTTTTTGTTTTTAATGTTGTTGTTGTTGGTATTATTATTATTGTAATAAAATTATTGTTTCTTGTTGTTGCTGCTGTCGTTATTTATTAACAAGAAATTTTCATGATTTTTAATGTTAAAACGTTTTTTTTTTTCAGTTTAAATTAAAAGAATATATAATAAAACTGAATTTATTTAGATTCTTTTGTTTGAATAATACCTACACAAAAAAAAAGTTTATTATTCTTATGTTTTCACTTTAAAAAGAAACTAAATTAGAAACAAAAAAATTTTAATGAAAAATAATACAAACAGTGGAAAGTTTTAACAGCAACAACAAACACTGACTTTAACAGACAATATAGTGGACTAGACTAAGCATTCGGCTAAAAACTTGGTCTATAGTCTAGCTTATTAGACTATAGAATAGAATAAAAACTAGCCTATTGTTAGACTATAGACTAGCATTGTATACTATAGACTACAATATAGTATAGACTAGACAATAAACAAGACTATAGATTAGACTTTAATAAAGATTAGAATATCGACTGTAAACTATACTATAGACCAGACTAGCTTATTAGACTATGGATTTAGCTATAGACTAGCCTATAGACTAGGCTATTGACTAGACTATAAACTAGCATTATATACTATAGACCAGACTATAATGTAGACTATGAAATAGACTATAGATTAAACTATAGACTAGCTAATAAAATATACTATAGATTAGACTATAGACTAGTGTATAGACTAGTCAATTGATTAGCCTATAAACTAAACTGTAAACTAGACTATAGACCAGACTAAAGAGTAGACTATAGACTAAAGACTAGACTATATACTAAGGACTAGGCTATAGACTAATGATAGACTATAGACTAAAAATTGGACTATAGACTAGACTATAGACTACACTGTAGACAATACTATAAACTAGAGTATATATAAGACTATAGACCATATACCGGCGGATAGAGAGGCAGATAAAAAAATCACCACTACACACACACTATTGGCATATTTTCATATAAATTGCACTGAAAAAAAAATTTGGTTATTTTTAATTTTGAAGATTAAATTGCATTACTGTAAAATGCGAATATTTATAAACAATATGTAATCAATGTACTTAAGAATGATAATTTCTTTACATAGAAACAACGTTTCTAATTAAAATGTACAAAAAAAGTATGAAACAAGATTAACTTATTTACTTTCATTTTATGCATTCTAGAAAATTATTTAGAGTGTACGTTGTTTTTGTAAATTATGCTCTTGCTTTTACAAGTTGTTTTTGCTTTTTTCAAGTTGTGTTTGCAATTTCTTTAACAAAGCGACATCAACCTGCTTTGTTGAATGCTGTAAAGCAACTAAATAAAATATTTGTATTTTTGATGCCCTTGTTTAGAGGTTCGTATGCGATCGTTTTGTGTACATGTAATTTGCCGAAAATCTTCGTTGTCAGAACAATACTAGCGCCGACGTCTGCTATAGACTATAATACAGACTAGATCATGGACTAGACTAATAACTAGATTATAGTCTACACTATACAATAGACAATTCGTTAAACTAGATCTTAGACTAGGACTCATAGGAAATTGATTAGACTATAGACATAACTGTAAACTAGACTATAGACCTGACTATATACAAGACTATAGATTAGACTATAAACTAGACTAAAGACTACACTATAGACAGACTATAAACTAGACTATATATTAGACTATAGACTAAAATACAGACTAGATGATGAACTAAATACTAGACTAATAACTAGACTATAGTCAAGACTAGAAAATTTTTTAGACTAGATCATAGATCATTCATTTGACTAAGGACTATGCTATTGGCAAGACTGTAGACTAAACTGTTGACAAGACTATAATCTAGCCTATAGATTCGACTATATACTTAACGGAATACTGATAGACAAAATTATAAATTATACCATATACTAGAATATAGACTATTCTACAAACAAGACTATAGACTACACCCTAAGCTGGACTATAGGCAAGACTATAGATTAGGGAATGATCTATTCGTAGCTAGGAACAAAGATGAGACAATACACAACATGGACGTATAGACGTGGATCAGCAGAAGTTATGGGAAAGTTAACTATAACCTGACACAGTTTTTGTCGGAACTTACAGGAGTTATTACTACCGTTCACCTAATTGCACTGAATGTATAGAAAAATATTATGATGGTAGTTATGGCTTGATCAACTGAGAATCAGTCAAAAGATTCGTAGACATTGTGAACATATCGCTAATGACAGTTCAGTAAAGTAGACTTAGACTTAACTAGATAAAGTTATAACCTATAGACTATACTATATATTAGACTAGTGACTAGACTGTAGACTAGACTATAGACTAGAATGAAAACTAAACTAAAGACTAGATTATGTACTAGACTTAAGACTAAAATATAGACTAGACTAAAGGCTAAATTATAGAAGAGTCTAAAGACTAGAATATCGACTAGGCTATATACTAGTCTAAGTATAAATCTAATTTCAGTGTAACACTATACTCCTCATATACATAAATAAGTATGTTATAGAAGTATAAACAAAAACATACACTTCTGAAAAAAAAAATCCATAGCTTTAATAATTTATAAAATTTCTCTTTATATATTACATTTTCCCCAAACCCACTGTGTATTTTTTCTTATAAATGATTTTCATTCATTTTTTCAGTATTCTTCTTACTGTATTACAGAGAACATCTAAGCGTATGATTAATATTGTTGCGACAAAACAGCAAATAAATTATAGCATAGTTTAAGACATTCAAAAATATAAATAATATACATACATACGTACAAACACTCAGTTATACACATTTACCCCCTTAAATATATAAATTCATTGTTTACTTTCATACACGTCGTTAGAAAAAGGGATTTGAAAGGTTTTAAGTAAAAGTAAATGTTTTTGTTTCCACCATAAATGTTGTTGGACTGTGTAATGGTGGCTCAGTGGCATACCAAAATTTGGTTTATTAACTTTTAATAAGCCCCGGATACATGTGGGAAGCCTACTTTACTTATTATATAAATGTAAAAGTTCCAAGTTTATTTTTAACTTTAACATACTTAGAATTGTTTACCAATGATAATATTATAAAAATTATGATGATGTTGTTGTTGTTTTAGTAGTGGGCAGGAATAAAATTAAATATTCTACTAGATAAATAGAAGGGGAAAAGCAATGTTTTTTCTTTAAATTTTAATAAAGAAAATAAATACATCTAATGTTCTGCCCAATAGCAAGAAAATAAACAAGATTTTCTTTAATTAAGTTTTTAAATTATTTTTCTTATAATTTTAATTTAAATTTTATGGACTTGAAATTTTTTGAAAATAAGTTGACTCCAATTATTCACTTGTAACTTGTTACAAGTTATAAAAGATAAAGTTTAATGTTTGATATTAAATGTACAGTATTGTTCGAAACCTAAGCAACTTTTTTTGGCATTGTATACAAAGTGCTATATTTTCTATTATAATTGATTTATTCAAAATTATATAATTGATAATAATAACATTATGTGTCTACATTATAATAACAACAACAAAAGTTTAATTCCATTTCGCTGTGAGTTACAAGAAAATAATAACTGAATTAACTCCATAAAAAGCTGTTCGAAACTTAAGCAACTTTTTGATCTCTCTTTGAAAATATTTGGTCCTTTTGAGTTCCAAACACCTTTATGGAATAGATTAGTTACTAGTGTACTTCGCAAAAATTTAAGGGTGTGGCCATGATTTTTGAAGAGAAGGGTTAGTCCTGATGTTGAAACACAAACAGAGTTGGATTGTTTTCTTCTTGGGACGTTTTTCGCCAACAAAATGAATTATATGATTGAGAACAACGAACAGAACAACTTACTTTAGTGCGATTTTCAGCATGATAATGAACCAAAACCTTTGGAAAAGTTGATTTAAGAGTAGTTATCGAGTAATGCGACTCAAATCATTTGATTGTCCATCAAAATCTTCCGACTCAAGACCTTTAGAGATGCTGTTCGACATTCTGAAACGCTGGGTCGAAACTCGCTGTTTTAGAAAACATTGCAGCTTGCGAATGGCTTAAAATCCGCTTGGGATTAATTACTAACTACACTAGTAAATAATCTATTCCATAAAGGTGTTTGCAACTCAAAAGGACCAACGATTTTCATAAGAACATCAAAAAGTTGCTTAAGTTTCGAACAGCTTTTTATGGAGTTAATTCAGTTATTATTTTCTTGTAACTCACAGCGAAATGGAATTAAACTTTTGTTGTTGTTATTATAATGTAGACATATAATGTTATTATTATCAATTATATAATTTTGAATAAATCAATTATAATAGAAGATATAGCACTTTGTATACAATGCCAAAAAAAGTTGCTTAGGTTTCGAACAATACTGTTTGTATATGCAGTTTGTTTACCACATCTGGGAGAAATCTTAAAATAAGTGACCATATTCTATTCAAAAAAGGATAACGATAGATAATTTGTAATTTGGAAAAAATGGTACTGAATTACTTACGGATCTTGAACACATATTAATAATTGTTTTAAAAATTTACCTGCAAAGAGAAATAAAAATTTGTTTAATGGTAGAAGATATAATTTATGTAAAAATATAAGACTAAAATTTTTCTATGCTGCAGACTAGACGATCAAATATTATTATAGACTGGAATAAAGAGTAACCTTCACACTAATCTATAGACCAGCCTATTAACTAGCCTAAATAATAGACTATAAACAAGTCTTTATACAAGACTATGTACTAGACTAATCGAAAGACTCGCCTATAGACCATACTATAGACTAGACTTTAGACTAAACTATAGACTAGACTATAGACTAGACTATAGACTAGACTATAGACTAGACTATAGACTAGACTATAGACTAGACTATAGACTATAGACTAGACCAGACTATAGACTAGACCAGACTATAGACTAGACTATAGACTAGACTATAGACTAGACTATAGACTAGACTATAGACTAGACTATAGACTAGACTATAGACTAGACTATAGACTAGACTATAGACTAGACTATAGACTAGACTATAGACTAGACTATAGACTAGACTATAGACTAGACTATAGACTAGACTATAGACTAGACTATAGACTAGACTATAGACTAGACTATAGACTAGACTATAGACTAGACTATAGACTAGACTATAGACTAGACTATAGACTAGACTATAGACTAGACTATAGACTAGACTATAGACTAGACTATAGACTAGACTATAGACTAGACTATAGACTAGACTATAGACTAGACTATAGACTAGACTATAGACTAGACTATAGACTAGACTATAGACTAGACTATAGACTAGACTATAGACTAGACTATAGACTAGACTATAGACTAGACTATAGACTAGACTATAGACTAGACTATAGACTAGACTATAGACTAGACTATAGACTAGACTATAGACTAGACTATAGACTAGACTAAAGACTAGACTATAGACTAGACTATAGACTAGACTATAGACTAGACTATAGACTAGACTATAGACTAGACTATAGACTAGACTATAGACTAGACTATAGACTAGACTATAGACTAGACTATAGACTAGACTATAGACTAGACTATAGACTAGTCTATAGACTAGACTATAGACTAGACTACAGACTATAGACTAGACTATAGACAAGACTATAGACTCGACTATAAACTAGACTATAGACTAGACTATAGACTAGACTATAGACTAGACTATACACTAGACAATAGACTAGACTATAGATTAGACTATAGATTATACTATAGACTAGACTATAGACTAGACTATACACTAGACTATAGACTAGACTATAGACTAGACTATAGACTAGACTATAGACTAGACTATAGACTAGACTATAGACTAGACTATAGACTAGACTATAGACTAGACTATAGACTAGACTATAGACTAGATTATAGACTATAGACTAGACTATAGACTAGACTATAGACTAGACTATAGACTAGACTATAGACTAGACTATAGACTAGACTATAGACTAGACTATAGACTAGACTATAGACTATAGACTAGACTATAGACTAGACTATAGACTATAGACTAGACTATAGACTAGACTATAGACTAGACTATAGACTAGACTATAGACTAGACTATAGACTAGACTATAGACTAGACTATAGACTAGACTATAGACTAGACTATAGACTAGACTATAGACTAGACTATAGACTAGACTATAGACTAGACTATAGACTAGACTATAGACTAGACTATAGACTAGACTATAGACTAGACTATAGACTAGACTATAGACTAGACTATAGACTAGACTATAGACTAGACTATAGACTAGACTATAGACTAGACTATAGACTAGACTATAGACTAGACTATAGACTAGACTATAGACTAGACTATAGACTAGACTATAGACTAGACTATAGACTAGACTATAGACTAGACTATAGACTAGACTATAGACTAGACTATAGAGTAGACTATAGACTAGACTATAGACTAGACTATAGAGTAGACTATAGACTAGACTATAGACTAGACTATAGACTAGACTATAGACTAGACTATAGACTAGACTATAGACTAGACTATAGACTAGACTATAGACTAGACTATAGACTAGACTATAGACTAGACTATAGACTAGACTATAGACTAGACTATAGACTAGACTATATACTAGACTATATACTAGACTATAGACTAGACTATAGACTAGACTATAGACTAGACTATAGACTAGACTATAGACTAGACTATAGACTAGACTATAGACTAGACTATAGACTAGACTATAGACTAGACTATAGACTAGACTATAGACTAGACTATAGACTAGACTATAGACTAGACTATAGACTAGACTATAGACTAGACTATAGACTAGACTATAGACTAGACTATAGACTAGACTATAGACTAGACTATAGACTAGACTATAGACTAGACTATAGACTAGACTATAGACTAGACTATAGACTAGACTATAGACTAGACTATAGACTAGACTATAGACTAGACTACAGACTAGACTATAGACTAGACTATAGACTAGACTATAGACTAGACTATAGACTAGACTATAGACTAGACTATAGACTAGACTATAGACTAGACTATAAACAAGACTATAGACTAGACTATAGACTAGACTAGACTATAGACTAAACTATACACTAGACTATAGATTAGACTATAGACTAGACTATATACTAGACTGTAGACTAGACTATAGATTAGACTATAGACTAGACTATAGACTAGACTATAGACTAGACTATAGACTAGACTATGACATACGCTATACACTGCAATATATGCTAGAATATACACTACGTTATAGACTGGACAATAGACAAGACAATAGACTAGACTATAGAATAGATTATAGACTGGAATAGATTATAAACTAGATTATAGACCACTCTATACAAACAGTATTTTATTAAACTATAAAGATACATATGTATGCGTGTAAAGTTTGTTCGAATAAAGGATCAAATACCAACACCCTTTTATTATAAAAAATTTAAATATCTTAAAAATTAACAAAATGTAATTAAATGTTTGATTAATTAAAAAAAATGTTCCTTAAGATGAATCAACAGACGTATGATTAATATCCTAAACAAATATTTAAAAACAAGTATACGTCTGAGTATACTTCAATACACAGCAAAATTATAAAATTGAAGAGCAAAAAGTCAACAAATTAAAATATATAAATAGTAAGACATAACAAAAATTCATAAATTACTAGAAAATAAAATTTTTTTAATGTAAAAATTTTGTTCTGTTGGTTTAAACCTGTTAACAAAATTTCCTTTAACCTTAAATGTCTGCCTCCTTTTTATAATAAATTTCGGAAAATTGTCATTTTGTGGTTTTCAACGACAAAACCTATAGAAACCCAATTTGACAAGATGGGATTAGTTTTGGATTTCTTTGTTCGAATTGTTTTATAACAAAGAAAAAAGAAGAAACTGTCACATAGTAATTTATTTTTAGAATAACAAAAAAAAGAAGCAAAATGATGGGCTTTAAGACTTGGCCAAAAACATTTAACATTGACAAACGGAAAAATAAGAACAGAATGGCCAACAAAACTAAATGAAAAAAGAAAACAAATACAGAAAAACGCAACATGAAACAAGCATTATCTCCATGATTGAATTATAATTTGAGCTAAAGTTTTTTTCATCATTTGGAATCTAGCAAATATGGAAGGCAGGCGGTAAAATATTGTAAAAGTAATAAATTTGTTTGTATTGTCTAGTAGAAAATCTTGTAATTTTGTTAGATTTGGTTGAACTGTTTTAAAGACTGTTCAGTCTAACCTTCTTATATGAACAGTTGCTCAACTTTAGGTATGTGTATTTAAACATGTTTTGTATGCATGAGTGTATGTGTAAAATGGTAATTGTATAAATGTATTTGTGTGTACTGAATGTATGTCAATGTTACTGGTTACAAGTAAAAAGCCTCTAAATACCCAGAAAATTTCTATGCCGTTATTGTAGTTCTCATTGAATTGTAAGTTTGTTTTTTTTTTCCATTTTGCTATTCTGTTTTATGTGTTTCCATACACCAGCTTACTCATACATATGTACCCTTGCAGCCAGCCTTACACGAGATCTGGTTATTTTGTGTTTTATAAATGTAGTGGTAAAAGATAAACCCATAATAGAAAACAGTTTGACATCGAACAATGATGGGTTGGAAATAAACCACAAAGTCATTAGGATTGTTGTTCAATAATGTTTCCACATAAACATAGGCACACATAAACACACAGAAATGTTATCTGTCTGTGCGTGTATATCTCCTCTCTAGCTTAACTCTCACTTTAGTAACACATACTTAAATAAAACAAAAAAAACTTTTATAAAGAGAAAAAAACCTAAAACATAACAACAATAACAAAATCATTAAATATATTTTAATGGCAATGTTGTAAATAATTTTTTTTATTTTTAAACTAAATTTAAAAATAAATTCAGAGCAAAAAAAAAAACATAATTCCGCTGGGTGGAATTTATAATTTTATCTTTAACTTAGTGCTACAAACAGTATTTTGGTTTTTAGCAATGAATTCTCAGTTATACTTATTTTAACAAAATACCTTAGGGGGAAAAATACCACATTACATTAGATTTGAAAGGATTTGAAATTGTTAATCTGTTTTTCTAGAAAACTTGACAATCGTGGGTTTGAAATAATGATGGAATAATATATAATTTTTATAACAAAATAAATTCCTTAAAAAAACACGATAGTTATGTTTTTTCCACTATTTAAAATTTCAGCAAAGATGTATGAGTAATATTATTTTCGACAATTAATTAAATGTTACGTATACGCAACGGGCAGTTTATAAAGAGAAATATATTTATTTAGCTATCTTTTATTGACATTATATTTACCAGTTTTTTTTTCAAAACTCATTTTGTTTTTATAATTAAATTAAAATTGCCTTTATTTTACTTTATTTAAAACAAAAAATTATATGAAGATTAAATTTAATGTTTTTTAATAAAACTGTCTGACATATTTTTTCAAACAATTTCATTTTATTATTAATTTAATTATACTTTGTTATTGTATAGTTTGTAATAAATATAGTTAAACAAAATGACGCCTAGATATAATGATAAAAACTGTATTTTTGTATTTAAATTACAGTAAAACACAAAATTATAAATTATATACAAAAATTGTCAGTTCCAATTCAGTTCCATTTCATATATAGTTCAGTTCTAGTTCAGTTATAGTTCAATTCTAGTTCAGTTCTAGTTCAGTTCTAGTTCAGTTCTAGTTCAGTTCTAGTTCAGTTTTAGTTCAGTTCTAGTTCAGTTCTAGTTCAGTTCTAGTTCAGTTCTAGTTCAGTTCTAGTTCAGTTCTAGTTCAGTTCTAGTTCAGTTCTAGTTCAGTTCTAGTTCAGTTCTAGTTCAGTTCTGATGGAGTACACTGAAGTTATAAGCCTGGAAAGTACAACCCTAACCTTTTTTATTTTTGAGGGTTATGTACAATGTGAACCTTTATAAAAACTAAGATTAATATTTCTAATCTTTTTAATTTACTCTATTAAATGAAATTACTTTTGTGCAACTCTAAAGTAAACATCTAACATTTTTTCTATTAAAATTTCAACATTTTCGAACCCAAAGTTTTTACTTATTTGTTAATTTTCAAAAACAACTAAGATTTATAATTTGAGTAAATTTTATTAAACATTTTATATAAATTGAAACTTTCCATAAACAAACGTCCAGCGTTCTTTCTTTCATTCTCACACAAACACTTGCAAAATATATGTTTGTTGAAAAAATGCCAACAAAATAAATTCAGTTTCTACCAATATAAAACCAAAAGTGAAAAGATAAAAAAATAAATAAAAAAATAAAGGGTTGAAGGTCAGGTTTATTTACATAGAGAAAACTAGAGAGATGAGAAGGGGTGTATGTTATACTACTGACACTCAAAAATACCAGCACTAAACAACTACACTCTAATACTAAAAAAAGCAAATAAATATTGGATAAATTTAATGACTATAACAGCAAGATGCTGCTGATGATGATGACGAAGAGGAAAATGTTGATGATGAAGGTGATAACGAGAAGGATGCTAAAATTTTAAGCAACCAAATTACGGAAACACATTTAACGGAAGGTGTAAAAACTTCTAGGTGTTTTTTATCTTGATTTTTTTGCTGGGCTTGTAATAATTGGAAAAGTTTAGTAATAATAACAAAATTTGTTAACAAACAAAAAAATCTACTGTGAAAGCAAATAATTTAAAACTACCTATACATAAACAGTTTATTAAGTGTTCTTGTAGTTTAACTAACTAATAGCAACAAGAGCTGTTTTAGTATTAGCCACATTAAACCAATACACACATACTACATCAGCATCAACATCCCTCATCAAGTTGGATTATTCAACAAATAACGGACCATGGGAGAAAAACCCCGCTGTGTTATCAGTTGCCACTGGCAACACAGGAAATACCGGAAACGCAAATCAAACACACACTTCTGCTTCCTCTACAACCGTCATCAACAATCAACAGTATTCAACAGCATTAACGACAAATGTGGTTCCTACTTCAGCTTCGCATACTGCTGCTGGTGGTGGCGGGGTTGGTTTACAAAATACCCAATCAAGCTTAAAAGCAACTCATCACCAAATTATGCAACAACTACAGCAACAACATCATCATCAACAACAGCAGCAGCAACAACGTCAATTGCAACATCAGCATAGTATTGCGGCTGTAGGAAGTGCCCATGTTCATCACTCCCACTCGCATAATGTGTCACGTCAACTAACTCATCAACACTCACATCCACCTCTACAACATGCGCTGGCCAATACTAATGCAAATGCAACAACAACTACTACGGCAGCACAGCATCATCACCATCAACATCAGCATTCACACCAACATCAACATCATCATCCTCCCTTGCAGCATCATATGTCCCTCAATACTGGCAATATATCAACATCTGTTGCCACTTCCTCATCCGGCTCTGCGGCCTCTTCATCCTCAGTAGCTCATCGTCATTGTCAATCTTCCAGTGTCAACAACACATCAAATATGGCTAATACGGTGTCATCTGTTAAAGTATCAACACATCATCATGCTCGTCATCATTTGACGCCCCAACACCGATCCCTATCACAACAACATGCTGCAGCCACTCTAAGACGTCGTACTCTAAGTCATGTTCCACGCTCTTATTCGGCATCGGCCGCCACTAGTGCTGCATCCAGTGGGGAACAAAATACTAATACTTTAACTTCATCTTTACGCGGAAGTGGTAAAGGTGGTAGTGGAGGCGGAGGCTCAGGTCATAATGTTGTTGTTGTAGAACGTTCTCGTTGTCGTTCACCTATGATGTTGTGCCACAGTCATAGCGATGGTGAATTTCCTATGTACAAAGGTGAGTTTTATTTTCAAATCACACTTCAGGGCGGGTTCTTATTCTATTTCAGTGCAGTTCAGTTCTAGTTCTAGTTCAGTTCTAGTTCAGTTCTAGTTTAGTTCTAGTTCAGTTCTAGTTCAGTTCTAGTTCAGTTCTAGTTCAGTTCTAGTTCAGTTCTAGT
>NC_060953.1:41462854-41465246 GCF_022045245.1 Lucilia cuprina | reverse complement strand
GAACTGAACTAGAACTGAACTAGAACTGAACTAGAACTGAACTAGAACTGAACTAGAACTGAACTAGAACTGAACTAGAACTGAACTTGAACTGAACTAGAACTAAAATTATTAAAAAAAAAACATTACAATATATCACTACATTGTTAAAAAAATCAATCCTTCTCCCATAATTTATTTTCTTAAAATTTAAATTTTTAATTCATTTCTCTAATCTCGTTTAAGAAATGGTGTAGATTGCAAAAAATTACAAACTACAATAACAACAAAATGTATTAGACACCACTAAGAGATTCACTTTGAAGAAGATGTAGTGAATGTAAATATAGCAAGAACTAACTATAAACCACAAACTTCTTTAATACTAAAAGCTGTTTTTGGTGTTTCGAAACCAAATAAAAATATAATAAAATAATATAAAAATAACGCATACACAACCAGCCAGTCAGTTTGAAAAAGCTAAACACTAGAGATTTTATTTAATATTTTTCTTTAATTTGAAATTTTCTATTTTTTTTATTTTTTTTTTTTTTTAATTTATTTTTATTTTTTATTTTAAGTATCGTTACATTAAAATTTTTCGTAAAGTTTCGTTTTACACACACACATTCGTTATTCACCAAACGTAACGGTAAACATTGCTAAATTTTAAAATTTCTTACTTTATGTGTCAAGTTCACGACGCGATTTCCCTACTTTTTTTACTATTTATTATTCCAATTTTCTGTTATTTTTGTTTTAATATGTTTTGAGATTTTCTATTCTGTTGTATGTGTGTGTAAGAAAAATTCGTTCCACATAATTGTGGTTGGCGTTAAGAGACAGCAGCAAAAGTTAGAGAAACTCTTGTAACCAGCACCGAAATGAAACTGAAATTTGTGCCATTATCCTTAAATGAAATGTCCTGTAAAATGGTTCATTTATAAAAATGTATATAATAAATGTACACTCTTTGTTATAGCTTTGGTGTTGTAGTTTGTCTTGTCAAAATAAAGTCAAACAAAAACTCTCAAAAGGATAATATGCTGAGAAAAAGAGAATTTTTTGGGAGCATATGAGTAAAAAAAGCTGTAAAGCTTTTATGTTATCCTTTAAATCGTCAGAGAGTAATTGTGAGTGAAAGTTTTGTTACAACAAAAGCCAAGTGTATGACATTCAGCTGTCAGAGTCCGTGTTCTACAAATGAACAATAAACATTGTTGTTATTGTCATTATTTTTGGGGCTAATTTATTTTCTATGGTTTTGTAATGTTTTTCTTTTCGTTATTGTTTTGTATTTTTTATATTATCCAGTTTTACAATAACAACAACAGTAACTAAAATGTTATTGCCTCTAGCTCTAAATCATGAGCTAAAATACTGACGAATGTTGTCTTATAGTAAAAATAAAAACAAAACAAAAACATTATTTAAACACCCTCTCGCTTTCTTTCTCTTAAAACAACAACCACCACACTGAAAAATGTAAACAATATGTTTGTCTTACTTTGAACAAAGTCCTGTCTTTAGTCTCTAAGGTAAATATTTATAATCTTTGTTATCAATAGAAAATTGTCCATTGTTTAGGTGTTTTTAGGTTTTAAAATTGGTAATCATCGAAGGGAAATTTTATTCGCTGTTTTCAGGAATATTTGAGCTAGTTGCATATTTAGTAATTGCTTTGTGATTCAAATGTTGGTCAAAATTGGGTTTTTGGGTCATAACAAACGGGGATACTAACAGGAACATGTGTGTATATGGTTATGATTTAAACGTGTCTATAGACTTAACTGGTGCCTGGTGTGTACACCATAGACTTAAATATATACTTAACTTTTGACCAGACTATAGGCTAGACTATAGACCAGACTATAAACTAGACTATAGACCAGACAATAAACTAGACTATAGACTACATCATAGACTAGAACATAGACTAGACTTAAGACTAGACTAAAGACTAGGCTATAGACTAGATCATAGACTAGACCATAGACTAGACTAAAGACTAGGCTATAGACTAGAATATAGACTAGAATATAGACTATACTATAGACTAGACTATAGACCAGACTATAAACTAGACTATAGACTAGATCATAGACTAGACCATAGACTAGACAATAGACTTGACTAAGGACTGAGCTATAGACTAGACTATACACTAGACTATAGACCAGACTATAGACAAGACTATAGACTAGACTATAGACTATACTATAGACTAGACTATAGACTAGATTATACACTAGACTATAGACCAGACTATAGACAAGACTAAGGACTAGACTATAGACTTGACTAAAGATTAGACTATAGCCTAGACTATAGACTAGACTATAGACTAGACTATAGACTAGACTATAGACTAGACTATAGACTAGACTATAGACTAGACTATAGACTAGACTAT
>NC_060953.1:41461146-41462754 GCF_022045245.1 Lucilia cuprina | reverse complement strand
AACTGAACTAGAACTGAACTAGAACTGAACTAGAACTGAACTAGAACTGAACTAGAACTGAACTAGAACTGAACTAGAACTGAACTAGAACTGAACTGGAACTCAACTTGAACTGATCCAAAACTGAAGTAGAAATGAACTAGAACTGTCGATGACGAAAAAATTATAGATTTTCATTGTAGGGTTATAAATAAAATTTTAGGATACATATTTTAAATTTAACAAAATATACATCTGTCTAGCAAATAGAATGTTAACAAATATTTCCAAATAAATTTGATAACATTTACTTAAAGCGCCAACAAACAATCAGCAATTTCTTAAAGGAACAACAACAACTTAAATAATATGTCATTTCCTTCGAATCCTATTAATAGCACAAAAATCCCTTTGGCTTTCTAATTAAGACAAACCAAAACGAAATAATTACCAAGAAAATCAAAAAACATAATAAAGAAAACTCTCAAATTTCCAACACGTACAAAAAATCTGGTTTACAGGTAATTATAACATTAACACGTAGTTTTAGCTTAAAACGAATTAAATTTTTAATTTTCCGCACTGCACTTAAGTTATACACTTTTTCGAAAATACATACATATAAGATTTACATTTTAAACTTTTAATAACTCAAAATATTTTTATTTACTTTATACTTTTTTCGCTTTAATTTTATTATTATTATTTATATTTCTTTTTCTAAATAAATATTTTATTTAAAATTTATTTTCTTTTAAATAGCACACACTAAATTGAACAACTTTATTTTGATTTTTTATCTCTTTTTTTTTATTCCGCAGGACACTTTTTAGTCAACTGGCAAAAGGAAGATGTATGCAACAACAACAAAATAAAAAAACCGAAAATACAAGAAATATTTATGCAAATAACATTATTTTGTGCGTGATCGCACTTAAACACATGTACACATTCAACTCAAAACAGAACACAGACACAATACAATTTAAATATCAAACAGAATAACAGAAAAAATGTGTGTATGTATTAGATATAAGAAGAGAAAAAAAAAACTAAGGGGATACAATAAAACTCTACTGTAAAATAAAGCAACTTTAAATGCCGAGTAAGGATGTATTGTAGGAAAAAAATTAAAGCACACTTACGCACTTTATTTATACACGCATAGGAAAACATACAAACGCATAATAACATGTAGCCAACAAAGGAAACAGCAGCTTACAGCCACAGATATAAACAACTATACATACAGGAGTTAATACAGTTTATAAGAAGGGGGGACAATGTTTAGAAAAAACACCATTTACTGTGGAAAATGTTAATGGTTGTGCAGGTTTTTCTTGATTGTTTTATAGATTACTAATAATCTAAACAGAAGTCCATCAACACATCAGTACCTCAAAGTGTATTTCCTTAATAGTTAAATATTGTTGGTCATTTATTAGAACTGTATAGAAAACTAGAACTGAACTACATAAGAACTATAACTGAACTACACCTGAACTAAAACTGAACAAGAACTGAACTAGAACTAAACTAGAACTGAACTAGAACTGAACTAGAACTGAACTAGAACTGAACTAGAACTGAACTAGAACTGAACTAGAACTGAACTAGAACTGAACTAGA
>NC_060953.1:41459041-41461046 GCF_022045245.1 Lucilia cuprina | reverse complement strand
ATAGACTAGACTATAGACTAGACTATAGACTAGACTATAGACTAGACTATAGACTAGACTATAGACTAGACTATAGACTAGACTATAGACTAGACTATCGACTAGCCTGTGACCATTGGTATCATTTACATTTGCTATATTTTTCACCAACACTTATATGTCATACAAAAAGACTTTTACTTGCATTTCAATCCATACATACTAATACTGACATACATGTGTACATTTAAACTTACACACACACACCCAAATAAGTTGAACGAACTTTAACTATACACACGGGCATTAATAAAGGATATTTTTACTAAAAGAATCGAACTTTAGTAGTAAAAACAACTACACAAAATATGAATTATAAGCCAGGAGAGAGAGAGATACTGTATTTAGATATAGTACTAACTCTCTGGTGTTTAAAATGGTGAAGAAGAGTACTTTAAACAAATCATTTTACTCAATCGAATCCTTTTAGAGTAAATATTAAGCTTTTACTATTGAAAAGCTTTTTAAGGATGCTGTTTGCCTGAAAAAATAAAACTTATAGACAAACCTAGATGGGTCTTTAATAAGGTACTATTGGAAGCAATATGATGAATATTTTGTTGTTGAAAATATTTGGCGCATTTTATATTTAAAACAAACTTACGATTTATAAGAAAGAAAAGCAACTAATTAAGTTATTTGTTGTAAACGATAATTGTTGTTTTAGTTACCTTAATTTTACTAATAATATGCAGTTGAACTCAATTGGTAGAAAATTTTACTTTTATAAGTTTATAAAAATATACATGTATGTCTGTGGTAATCGTCATACATTTTTATTATTTTCTTACAATTATTGTTTTTTATTTTTCTTTTGAGTTTTTAAATAGTGATAAGAAAACAGTCAATCATTTAGAGTTGATAACGCAAATATTTATTATCAATATTATATTTTCAATATTAAATGATATCACTATACAAACATTGAATAGGTTCTCAGCAAAATTCACAACATGCCAAATAAGGAAACGAATTGACTTTGGAAATAGAAATAGTAGTAAGTACTATTTACACAATTTATTTCTTTTTTTTTGCAAATATATAAAAACAAAAAGAAGAAACTATACCCTTCACATACGAACCAACCACCCACCCTCTAAAAGGAATATTTCTACACGGCATCGGAATAAAAAGGAAAGAAAATGCAAGTAAATGTTGCACACAATATTATTAGAAATATTAACCCTATAAAGAACAAGTGCAGTGAAATTAGAATTGACTTTAAGATATTGGAACATTTGTTATTGCATTCAACTCTTAATATGTTCAACATATAACATATTCTATCATAGTTCTAAAAATAAATTACTTTACCTATGAAATCTAATACATAACTGTTTTATTATTAAATATTACAAAATACACGAATTTTAATAATTTCTTTTATCACATTTATAGTTAGATTTCTTTTCAAAAAGTGTATTATCTTATCGAGGAGATTATATAGAATTCAAAATTACGTTAAATTTAAAGAATTCGTAAAACATTCAATAATTATAAGTTTAATGCATGTTATAAAAAATTTAATGATATAGAGAAATACTTTTAATTTTTTTTAGTAAAAAATATATTACAACAAACTAAAATTTTAAATATTTTCTGGGGTCAACTTATGGTCAATATTTTAGACTATATTCAAGTTATACTCTGGTATAGTAGATCTAATGTTTAAACTATAGTCTGGGCTATAGTGAAGACTATAGTCAGGTCTATCTGTAGTTTGGTCAATATTCAAGACATTAGCCTGGTCTATAGTCAATAAGGTAGTTATGTCTGTAGTCAAGAGTATAGTCTGTTCTATAGTTTGATGTATAGACAAGACTATAGTCTGGTCTATAGTCAAGACTATAGTCTGGTTTATAGTCAAGACTATAGTCTGGTCTATAGTCAAGACTATAGTCTGGTCTATAGTCAAGACTATAGTCTGGTCTATAGTCAAGACTATAGTCTGGTCTATAGTCAAGAC
>NC_060953.1:41457626-41458941 GCF_022045245.1 Lucilia cuprina | reverse complement strand
GTCTATAGTCTAGTCTATAGTCTAGTCTATAGTCTAGTCTATAGTCTAGTCTATAGTCTAGTCTATAGTCTAGTCTATAGTCTAGTCTATAGTCTAGTGTATAGTCTTATCTATAATCTAGACTATAGTCTAGTCTATAATCTAGATTATAGTCTAGTCTATAGTCTAGTTTATAACCTATACTATAATCTGGTCTAAACTACTAAACTAAACTACAGACTAGCCTACAGACTAGACTATAGACTAGATAAAAGAATAGACTATAGACTATACGATAGACTAGAGTCTAGACTAGAGACTATGGTCTTTAGTCTATGGTCTATAGTCTAGTTCTAGTCTAGTTTAAAGTTTAGTGTATAGTCTAGTCTATAGTTTAGTCTACTATCAAGTCAGTAGTTCATTCTGCAGTCTAGTAATTTGTATAATCTATATCTTAATCGATAGCTTAGACTATAGACTGGTGTTTAGTCTGGGCTATATTGTATTTTTAAGCCTGCCCTATATTCTGGAAAGGTATTTTTTGGCTAAAATTTTACCCTGTTATTTAAACTTGTTCCATATTTGTCTATAGCTGTATGAGTATGTCACTCTTTCTTTTACAATTTAACTCAACAGCATCCTAGTTATGTTTCTATGATATTTTTGTTGTTTTATTCATGTATTTATTTTTGTTCTCTTGCTGGTATTGTTCAACGTTGTTTGAATGTCAGTGAGAGAATGAAAATTGGGTTCTGTCCCAGTTGATTTAGTTTGTTACTGTCATTTGTTAAAATTCAACGAAGCATATGGACGTCTATAATAGACAAACAAAAAACAGAAAAGAAAAACGAATAACATATTCTAAGTGAACAAGTTGGCAAATAAACATTGTACTATTACTATCATTCCCTTTTCCTTTCTCGTAGCAGCAGCATCTCTTATGGGTCTATCCTTAGAATAAGTTAAACATACTTTTCTCTATTCCTTTGTTTTATACTACTCATTTGTATGTAGTAGTTGTTACTTTTGTTTTGAATTTTGTTGCTGTTGTATTTGTTCTGTGTTCTTTTTCTATTATTATTTATTTATACATTTTCCATTTAAACTAAAATACACACACTTAGTCACAGAAAACATATAATTATACGCACACATGACAGTGGCTCGGTATTTGTTAGTTGATTCCCTACAATTTTAACTTGAATTGTAGTTCATATTTTAATAAAAAATCGATATTATTAGATCATTATCTATAATTAAATAATCCTACGTTTGTTGGCTTCTCTTAAAAAAATTAAGTTGAGTATAGATTGGAGAGAGAGAAAATCCCTTTAAA
>NC_060953.1:41363490-41457526 GCF_022045245.1 Lucilia cuprina | reverse complement strand
TCAAGACTATAATCTGGTCTATAGTCAAGACTATAGTCTGGTCTATAGTCAAGACTATAGTCTGGTCTATAGTCAAGACTATAGTCTGGTCTATAGTCAAGACTATAGCCTGGTCTATAGTCGAGACTATAGCCTGGTCTATAGTCAAGACTATAGTCTGGTCTATAGTCAAGACTACAGCCTGGTCTATAGTCAAGACTATAGTCTAAACTATAGTCTGGTGTACAGTCAAGAGTAAAGTCTGGTCTATAGTCAAGTATTAACTAGACTTTAGTCTGGGCTGTAGTCAAGAGTATAGTTTGTTATATAGTCTGATATATAGACAAGACTATAGCCTAGTGTATAGTCAAGACTATAGCCTGGTCTATAGTCAAGACTATAGTCTGGTCTTATGAATAATTTCAATATTTCTTTAGCAAAAAAAAGTTGTTTCACTTACCTAAAGTATCATCAGCAAAGGTTACACCTATAACTGATGTGGGAGAGTCCGGAGTTTCTGAAATTAAATTAAAATAAAACGTTTTATCTAGAACAATTAAATCAACAAAATAAATAAACAAAAGAAATAAAATAATATGAAATAATTAAAAAAAAGAATTCTTAGAAAAGAAAAACAACAACCACCTTTTTATAAAGATTTTTTATATTTTATTAACTTTTACCAAAAGTTTGAACAAAAAACCCTTAAATACAAATATACAAATAAAATTTTACAAAATATTTCGTTTCGAACTTTGTTGCATAAATTTACTGGCTGTAGTTAAATGATATAATCTTTTATTAACATTGGCTAATATTTTTAATTGATTTTTATTTAAATATTTTAAAATATAATCATAAAGTTCTGCAGGCATGCCATCTAGGGAGGGATAAATCCAGCATTCTAACCAATTAAGTTGTTGGCAACGCATGGGTACAAATAAATGTTCACGCAAAATATAAGAAAGTTCATCCAGTTTACGAAAACGTTGATGTAAAGTTTTATTTTTAGCTTGCATGGAGAGTACATAGCGTGGTATGGAGAGAGTTGTACTAAAACCTTTGGCACCTGTTTTAGGAGCTGGTGTTAAGGTTATGATTAAAAGATCACCCGTAACAAAACCAGTTAGTAGAGCATAAAGATCATTATATGCAGCTTGTTGAACATCTATTAATGTGTGCAATTTTAAAGTGAATCTTGTTTTAGCATCTGTTGAGCAGTAGTTGGGTTT
Source organism: Lucilia cuprina (assembly GCF_022045245.1). Classification (NCBI taxonomy): domain Eukaryota; kingdom Metazoa; phylum Arthropoda; class Insecta; order Diptera; family Calliphoridae; genus Lucilia; species Lucilia cuprina. The sequence goes on along the minus strand of NC_060953.1, from coordinate 41,456,315 downwards.
GTGGCGTGATAAATTTAAAATATTTTTTGCATGAAATGAACTTGTAGCTGTTAAACTCTTTACAAACAATTTGCTCTCTTCATTATCTGCTAGATTAGCAAATCCTGATTCTAAGGCCACTATATAAACCAATAAAAATACTAACTCAGCCTGGCTTAGTTGTGAAGAATTAAAGTGTTGCAGAAGATTTTCAACATGACGAGGAATACCATTCTCTGTCGATGTATCCGATAAGAGTAGACATTCGAGATTTAATTTTTCATTTGGTGATGAGTCACAACGATGCCGTTTTACAACTGCAAAGAAGAATACAGGAAAAGAAAGAAAGAAAAAAATACACATAATTGAAACAGGATTAATAAGTTTTTGTGATTAATTTGATTTAGTTAAGAGATCAAAGTGTAGTCAAAATTAAAGGCATGCAAAAAAATATTTCATTTACAAAATTAAAAGTTTAACAAACCTGTTGTTGTTTAAAATAAAAAAAATATACATTTTTTTTGGTTAAATACACAGCAGGATTACAAACATTGTTTAAAGTTTTTTTTTTCAAATTAGGCACACACACGTATTAACAAATAAAATATCGAAGGTATCAACGATTAACATAAAGAAAACAATATATTAAGCATATCAATTACAATTAAGTTAATTTAAAAAAAAAAAATATTTCAAATTAAAAAAAGGTGTTGTATTAAAAATTTTGCAAATTAAAAATTTTAACAATATTTTAGCATTTTTAAAAATTAATTAGTACAGAATACAAAGCCATTTACAATTGGGGAGGAATGTGATTAAATTTTTATAAATGTTTCACATGCTTAATTTTCTTTTCATTCTGAGTTTTTAGTAAAAATTTCTACAGTTCATAATGGCACCTATTTCCCAACCATTTAATACTGAGTTTATGTATTCTAGTTCCTCTCCAATTGTAGTTCGTTATATCAATGTCCCTCTTACTGACAAAGATCTTAACTGAATAATGGCCCTTTAGTATCCCTATTCTTCTTAAGGGAACTTCACACGATCACACTTTACGTACGTAAAGTCTAATGAAAAAGTAAAATGAAATTCCATCCGTATAACAAGAAAGAGAAAAAGTAGTATGATTTCTATTTTTTGTGTTTACACGATTGATATAAAATAATAACAAAGTAAGATGGAAACAGCTGTTTCACTTTTTTGGATGTGTTTACATAAAATGATCTAATGCGACCTGCTTGGTTTTTAATCATTTCAAAAAATGAAGAGAGCTCTACGACTGTCAAATTTTCCATCCGTATTCTCTCACAATGTGTAATAGTTTCTGTTTATTCTACACATAATTTTTACAAATCATATTACTTGTGTGATCGTGTAAAGCTGGCTTCAGTAGCATACATATGAAGAATTGGACTTAAGGCCTTAGATATCTTGCAATCCATTCTACTAATGCAGAACCGTACCTGCATAACCTGAAACGGTTAAGAGCGAACTCTTTAGCAACACTTTTTATCACCTGGTCGAAGGAGATAAACTTAGGCGTCGTAGTCGATTTATCCCAAATACTGACTGTGAACCACCCAAACGTATTGGCGGTCACCTTTGACAGCCTGTTTACCTTTTCAGCTCATGCCACAGCAATTAGGAACGGATTGCTAAATAGAAACATGGCCTTCAAAGCGCTATCCGGCAGCACTTCGGGAATGGACAAAGAAACCTATAAAACAGTTGTGCGGTAAGTGTTCAACGAGAAGAACCTGCCGCGGAAAAGAAGAGTTGCTCTGACACAACTGAGATCGGGATAAAGCAACATGCTCAACGTTTACTGGTCCCGCATAGACCGTACCGTCCCCAATATATGCTAAGCATGTAATCAGGGTCCCCATGATACCCACCACATATTCAATTAATTAACCCTTCTCTAGTTAACTTAGCCCAATGGATTTATGGACTTACCCTATTGAAGTATATCGCTGAGTACTGCTAATGACATTTTACAAAGGTTTCCGCCACACAATGCAATCATAGGTAAGTAATGATCTCAAAGTTGGCTTCGCACAGTTAAATACTTCTTCAAGTTGTTCAATCTACTTATATCACAACTATAGCATACAACAATTGAAAGCTTTACCGAAGTACATGCATATATCTATATCGCTTATATCATGAAAAAGTAAGATTTATTTAAACAATCATCTAATCAATATTCAGATACAGAAGACAACATGAGTTGTCTAGTTGATTTTAATATTGACTGGTCTACGGACTAGTCCAATGACTAGACTATGGACTAGTCGAATTACTATACTATGGACTAGTTTAAGGACTTGTTTACGAACTAATCATTTACTAGCCTATTGGCAAGTATATTGACTAGCTTACGGACTAGTATAGGAACTAGTTTTGGGACTAGCATAAGGTTTAGTCCAATAACTAGACTATGGACTAGTTTAAGGACTAGTTTACGAACTAATCATTTACTAGCCTATTGGCAAGTATATTGACTAGCTTACAGACTAGTATAGGAACTAGTTTTAGGACTAGCATAAGGTTTAGTCTACGGACAAGCATGAAGACTTGACTACAAACTAATATAAGGACTAGTCCAGTATATTGACTAGTCTACACACTAGTCTTACGGATAAGACTGTTGTGTAATGTATTCGAATAGTCAGTGGAAAAGTTAAATAATACTCTACTTAACATCACAGATTGAAACTATATTTTAATCTTAATTTGAAAGATAAAAGTTAAATTAACTTTAACTTTCATTCCACAAGTTGAGTCATTGACCTAATTGTTTGTAAAAAATATATTTAAAAAAATTAAATAGATAATACCTAAATGGCTAATTAAAATTTTAAAAATAATTTAATTAAAATTAATAGTGCATTAGAGCAAATAAATAGCTGAAATTTACAACATTCTTAATAATAAAATAAAAAAAACAATAATATTTTACAAATCAAGCAAAAAAAACACAGCAATAACACGAGCCATTCAAATATTTATTTTCAACCACAAATACAAGTTGAAACAAATAATCAAAGATCAATGCAAAAAAAAGTGAAAAAAAAAACAAAACACACGTAAAAGGAAAAAAACAACAAATTTTCAAGACTGATTCAGTGTTTTGGCGGATTTAGTGTAGAGCAATTTGCAAATCTAGAACTTACCTTTGCTGTCATTGACATTTTTATCCTTGAATTTATCAGGGGTGGACATTAAAACAAAATCATCGGTTAAGGTTACTTCGGTATCCTTATTTTTTTGTTTTTTCAAAGAGCCCGTAGCGGAAGAGGAACCCGCTTTAGCGGTGGTCGGTAGCGACTCCTCCTTAGTAGTGGAGGTTGTAGTAACAATAGTTGTTGTACTCGTAGTAGTAGCAGCGGAATGTTGAGACATGTTTGTTTTTTTTTAACAAAAATTTAGAAATTTCTTTGAGAAATTTAGAAATTAAATAAACACTTTTTTAGAATTTAATTTAAATTTGAGAGATTTTATGTATTTAAAAATATTACATGACTTTTTATTTTTCATTTGAAACACACTAATCACTTTTTTAATTTATTTTATTTTTTTTTGCATTATATTTTACACTCATTCACGGCCTCAAGCTTTTTGCAGCTCTTTTCTTGCTGCTATTCTATTCTGAGCAATTGTCGTTTCTTCGCTATTTCCGATTATATGGAAAACTTTTAATATTTTTATAAATAATTATAGTTTTTTAAGGAGTCGTTTAATTGTTTTTATTTTCTTTTTTAATTTACAATTAAAACACAAACACTCGCGTCATTAAAATAAAACAAAAAATTCTACAAAACAAGATTCAACAAGTTAAAAAAACTAATTTGCAAAAAGTTTGTGACATTTTGCTTTTGAAACAGCTTCGTATCACAGTTGTAAAATCAAAGTACTATTCTTGTTAGAATGTAGTAGAGTTGCCAGTAAACTTTTGGTTGTAATATAGATAAATATTTTTCATAATGATTTGATATGTCATTAAATTAAATAAAATTTAATACAGGTTGTTGTATTTGGTCATGCTGAACCTTAAATACTCTTCAACGGTAAATACATTTTTTACATAAGACAATGTTTTAATATTTCATCTCTTAGAAATATTGAAATCTTAAATTTCATTTCGGTATTGAGATTATTTTCGACTAATTATAGACTTATCCGAAAAATTTCACAGATTGACTTGCTATTATACACAACTTATCCGAAAAATTTCACAGAATGACTTGTAATTATACACAACGAAATTGTGTAAAATTTTATTCTGATATCGTTATTAGTTAGTTAGTTAGTCAGGTAGTTAGTTGATTGGTTAGTTAGTAACTTAGTCACTACCTAAGTAAGTTAGTTATTTAGTTAGTTAGTTAGTTAGTTAGTTAGTTAGTTAGTTAGTTAGTTAGTTAGTTAGTTAGTTAGTTAGTTAGTTAGTTAGTTAGTTAGTTAGTTAGTAAGTTTGTAAGTTAGTAAGTTAGTAAGTTAGTTAGTTATTTAGTTAGTTATTTAGTTAGTTAATTATTTAGTTAGTTAGTTAGTCAGTCAGTTATTTAGTTAATTTGAAAGGAGGGGTTGTTGCGCGCTCTGTTGTGCTATCTGTTTTTATAAACTTCACCTTCGTGAGAAGGGTATATATAAGTTTGTCATTCCGTTAGTAATTTCTATAATATAATTTTCCGACCCTATAAAGTATATATATTCTGGATCCTTATAGATAGCGGAGTCGATTAAGCCATGTGCGTTGAAATCAGTTTTTAGAGGTCCCCAGATATCGGCGAGATCCGAATCATCAATAATTCAGTTAGACATGTTTTCGAGAAGATCGCTATTTAAAATCAGCAAAATCGGTCTATAAATAACGGAGATCCGAGACAACCTCTGAAAATTTCATCAAAAAAGTCACATTTTTTTCATGCTTTGTTAAAAAAGCAACAACAACACTGTGAATTGGATAAAGATGTACATGTGCGTGTGGAGATGTATTTGGTTTTATTCAGCTGTGTATTTTTGTGTATGTTTGCATGCTGTTCTGTTCTCACGAAGGTGAAGGGTATAACAAGAACAAGGAGATAAAGCAGTAATATGTTGGTAATGCAGCTCATATTTCTTTGAGGGTGGTAATGCAGTTTGAGGGTGGTATTACAGTACAACGGTTAATATTTCTTTCTGCTACAGTTTATATTTGTTTGAGTGTATGTTATGTGTGTCATGTGTGCAGAGATACAAAATAAATAAAAACTGTTTTTTAAAACATACTTGGTGAAGGGTATATAAGATCCGGCACAGCAAAATATAGAAATATTACTTGTTTTTATGTGAAATTCTTGTAGAAAGCAATTAAAAAAACGAAACTGTTAAAATAAAAAAAACTTTTAAATTAATCAACATCCGGTAACTCTAAAAAATCTTTGTTTTTTCTCTTCCTTGCCAAACGTAAACAAAAGCAATGTTGCATTTTTTCATACTAAAAAAAGCTTTCTGTCACTCCCCTTATTTACAACCCAGCGTCAAACAAAATTTCGTTTGTCATTCTTGTCGTCTGTAAAAACAACAGCCGCAAAATTGTCTTTTTTAGCAAAATCATTGCAAATATTTAAAACAAATAATAAAACTAAAATGAATTTCCTAGGTATTGAACAATTTCCCGATTATAAAGTACCCGGTGCCCAACATCAAGATTTCTCTCCCTATGAATCCAATGGAGGGTAAGTTGAAAAAAGATGGAAATGAGGTTAAAAGGGTTTGCTATATACAAATTATTTCTTAATTTCAGTTCCATTGTGGCCATAGCTGGTGATGACTATGTAGTTATTGCAGCCGATACCCGTCTCAGCAGTGGCTATTCCATTCACACACGCAAACAAAACAAACTTTTCCAATTGAGTCCCAAAACAGTATTGGGTTCTACCGGCTGCTGGTGTGACACCTTAGCTTTGACTGCCTTAGTTAAGGCCCGCATGCAAATGTACGAGCATACTCACTTGAAAACCATGTCTACAGATGCTGTTGCCCAAATGTTGTCCATACTAATGTACAACAAACGTTTCTTCCCCTATTATGTTTCAAATGTTCTAGCCGGTTTGGATAATGAGGGTAAAGGTGTTGTCTACTCTTACGATCCCATTGGGCATTGCGAAAGAACTACCTATAGAGCTGGCGGTTCGGCTGGTGCCTTATTGCAACCAGTTCTGGATAATCAAATTGGTTTTAAGAACATGAAATTGGAGGGAGGTGTAGTGCCCAAGGTGCCTAAGGAACGTGCTGTCGCCATTGCCACTGATACCTTTATTTCGGCTGCAGAACGTGATATTTATACCGGTGATGCTGTTATGATTAATATTATAACCAAGGATGGCATTGAAGTTAAGGAAGTTCAATTGAGAAAGGATTAAGATGTGTGGTTTACATTTAATAATTAATAAAATACTACTTTAATGTTTATATCCGAGAGAAGATAATTTTGAAAATTGGTTTATTTAATAAACGTAAAAGATTTTTTTAGTAATTATTGCTAATTTAAGAATGATTATTTGGGAAAACATTAATAATTTTATTATTCCAATGCATATTTATTATTCCTGTACAGACTATACTTCGAAATACTTCATCCTTGTTTGTGTTAAAAAAATTACTAAAAATGTTTATGTTTCTTGTTCGATATTTGATAGTCTTATATGACTATAGGTCTATAGACTAGACTAGACTGAAGATTATATACTATAGTGTAAAATATATGAAAATAAAAACTAGACTATCGCCCGCCAAATGGATCCACTGAGACTACAAATGTATACCGGGTAAAAATAGTAAATTTCGTAAGCAAATAACACCTAAGACCTGGTTCACACTGGGAAACTTTTGATTTTGTGTGTGAGAGAAAGAGATGGTTAATATTTCTTTCCCAAAGAAAAATAAAAAGTTTCCCAGTGTGAACCAGGTCTAACCTGCAAAAAATTTAACTTTTTGAAATTCGGAAGAACATTTTTAATAACTGTGTTATGGTACATTTTGCATCCCACGTATTTTTAGCAGTGAACAATGGGGAGACAAATTCACTTTTTTCTATAATATCGTACTTAAAAGCATTACATTAATCATTCATTAAAACTAGTGATCTTTGGTACTTTTTGTTGTTCAACAGGTACTTTTTGATTTATCTGCAATATTGCACCTAGAAACTTTTTGTATCTTTTATAATTAGGGTGAAAGCATAGGAATAATAACGGTTGAATTGGCAAAGAAAAGGTGCTCCCGAGTTTTACTTTCCTCCCCACATTCTCTACATTCGTCTGAATCCTGTATGTCACTCAGAATACTCGGAAATATAATGTCTGGGTAAACAGTAGTATTTCGTGAAATTTATTACCAAAAAGGGGAAAATACAAATTTTGTTGCATTTGTTGTTGCATTTTATTATTCTTCATCAGAATTTGCATGTCAATAAAGTATTTTGCATATTGAGAATTTCGGTTAATTTCGTTGTGTATTTTCAAATTATGTTTTAAATTCGTTTTTGAAATTTATTGTTTTATTGTTAAAAGGACGAGTGTTAAGTATTAATAACATTAAAAAATATTAAATAGAGTAATTGATGAAATGATCCAAAGAATTATTAGAAAAAACGCACTGAGTGGTGCTTCAAAATCTTTAACTGCCAAAGGGAGGCGACTTGTATCCATGGAAAACCCTTAGACTCCTGATTTATCTTCTCCAAAATCAATATACGAACTAGGAGGAACACTATGTTTTAATTTAGACCTCTAAACAGACCTTAGGATGCTTGGAACCAATGTAAAGTAAACTGTCGTGTAGTACAGGAAAAATACCTAATTCTCATACCCTAATTTTCGGCTAATACATACACTTATAAATATTTAGAACCCAAATCAAGAATAACTATCCAGATCCTAATACGCCTACTGTATCTTATTCATAAAATAAAGCATTTAAAATATGAGGTTGAAAATCAGGATTTTATCATGTAATAGTTCTATAGTGGTATATGGTGATGTCTCCATACTCAGAGTGACTAGGATGGTACTTAGTGTTAGATTTATTGAATAAGAATCAATATTCTGCGATTCTAAATAAAATTTACACAGTACTCCCTAGTATAATGGGGTTTCCGTAATGTAGTTTTTATCCATACAAAATGACCAAAAACCTAGATTATTTTTTGTTATAATATATAAATTTATACCTGACTAAACATTTTTGCTAGGTTCAAATCCATTGATTATTTAATATATCATGTATCCAATTCAAGATTATTTATTATTTTCGAAATTTAATCAAAGAAACGATAGATTTCATATTAAGTCAAATATTGATAAATTCTTATAGGTATATAGGATAATAAATCAGTTAAGAAATGTCCAAGAAATGTCGTTCCACTACTAAAATATCTAAAAATGTTATTCTTATATATAGGAGTAATAAAAATATTAAATTTTGTAAAATAATACAGCAATATTGAAAAAATAACAAAAAAAAACCCCTAAAAAAGCAAAATACTTTATTGACCTAAAAAATTAACAATACGTTCTCATTTTATCAAAAATTTCGTTAAATAATATCACGATTTTACATTTTATGGTAGAAAATTAAAATATAATATATTCTTTAAAAAATACAACAAACAAATAGTTTTATTTTGCTATAAATAATTGTACAGATAAAGTGTTTTCTTAAAATTTATAAAATTTTACATAGGCAAATTTCTTAATTGATTTACTGTATAGGTATTTAATATTTTAACATTGTCTAACATAACACATTGTATCCGTCATAAGAGGTCTTAGTGTTGGACAGTATTAAATTCATACATAATACGTAAATAATTGCACTTATTATTTATTTAATGAATGAAATAGCTTTTTGCTTTTGTAAATAATGTATTTTAGTTATTTTTTTTTAGTATATATCTCATTTCATTGATAAATATTTATAAAGTATTTAGATTTCGTATATATTTCTTAAATATAAACAAATGCAAAATGAAACCGAAATGATAACAAAAAAAAAAAAGAGAGTTTAAAAGATAACAACTACAAGTTTGTAGTGTTAGTTAGTGGACAAAAATGATGACTAATAAGAAACACAGTGTTTTTTTATTAATGATTAAAAAGAAATAATTGTACTTTGAATTTGTTAAAAATTAATTTATTGCAAATTGAAATATTAAATATGCATTTGTTTTCAGTAGGTCAGTTTATTTTAGGCACTATGACAAATTAAGAAATTCCTTAGAAAATCTCTTAAATTTTAAGGTGAATTATAAAGAAATTTTAAACAAATAACACGTACGTTAAATATTTTCGAATGACAAAGTATGTATGTCCATAAAACTTTTAGTAATATGTAGAATTAATTAATAGCACATAAACCAATTCCTTAATGAATTCTAAAATGCCTAGAAATTTGACCAAAAGTATGATTCAAAACCACAATTAACTGTGGTTGCTGTCTTTTGCTAAATAGTTATACCCTACACCACTTTAGTGGGGAGGATATATTGTGTTTGTGCTTATGTTTGTAACGCACAATAATATTGGTCCTATACCCAACTTAAAGTATACCAATTGACTCAGAATCATTTTCTGAGTCGATTTAGCTATGTCCTTCCGTCCATGTAAACCTTGTAATCAAACTACAGGTCACAATTTTAAAGAATGTGGTACATGATCATGTCTATTGTCCCAGGGATGAAGCATATTGAAAATGGTTAACACTGGTCCATTATTTCACCTAGCCCCCATAGAACTGACCCCGATGAAAAGGGCTTTTAAAGTTTTTTTGTATCAAATTACAGTTTACAATTTTGAAGATAATTTAATGCAAATTTGGCACATGATCGTCTATGATACCGTAGACGAAGCCTGTTGAAAATGGTTAACATCGGTCCATTATTTCAATTAGCCCCCATAAAACTGAACCCCCGAATAGGCCTTGTAAACTCAAACTTCAGGTCAATTTTGGAGATAATTGAATGAAATTTTCACATTATCATCTATGATACCGTAGACGAAGCCTGTTGAAAATGGTTTACATCGGTCCATTATATCACATAGGTCCCATACAACTGAACCCGCCGAATATGGCTTTTAAGTTCATAATTATGTTTAATATACTTCTCTATCTCGACAAAAAACTGCAAAAACAAGATCTATATTAGACTTGATGGCCCTCACGAATTCCATAATAATAGGTCCCCATATGATGACCTATGAAAAGCCCCCATCTAAATTTCACTTAAATGTCCATAATTTTATTCAACAATAAACGGCTTAAGTATGTATAACTAAGACAAGGTACAATTCAACTTAAATGCTTTATTATGACAACTAAATCACATATATTTGTAAAAGGTGTAGGGTATTAAATGGTCGCCCTCGCCGGACAATAATTTCTTACTCGTTTTTAATTGTTTTTTTTTCTTCAACCTTGAAAACTTTTTTCAAAATCTAATTTATTATTGAGAACAAAAGTGTATTGCTTACCAACTGCCAAAAATTGGACTTGTAAATACTGCAGTATATTACCTACCTTAGTATGGCCTTGCAAATGTGACTCCTTTGTCATTGTTTTGCTCAAAAACCTTTAGTTGTTGTTCCTTGCAGATTTATTTGCTTTTTAGTGTTTTTTATTCTTGCTTTTTTTCTCCTTTATTATATAATAATATAATTTATAATAATATATGCAGTAATGTAGAGGTTGTTGTTTATTTTTTTTTTTTTATTTTGAATAAACTGTTTTTTCTTTCAATATATGATGTGTATGTGTGAGTTTGTTTTTAATTAGTTTTTTTTTAAGTTCGGCTTAAATCGAAAGCAATTTTATTGAAAAATTAAACAAAAAAAAGTTACAATTAATTTCAAAACTGTTTAAAACAGTTAAAAGAAAAGTGTGAAATAAAGTGACAGAGAGAAACGGTGTAAGTAGAAGGTTATCAGAAACAAATAAAATTTGTTTAAAAAACGTTTTTTTTTTAACTAAAATTGTAATAAAAAGGGTTTGTTTTATATGGAATATACAACAACAACTTGTGTGTGTGTGTGTGTGTGTGTGTAGGATAGTGTTTTTTTTAAAGGGAGTGTTTTTGTTTTGTTTAGAAAAGGGGGTTTAGGAGCTGTTATAGCAGGGGTTTTAAGTTAAATTTCTGTAGATTTGATTTTATGTGTTTTCTTTTTTAAATCTCAAGAGATTTAATTGAAAAAAAGTTTTAAGTGTTTGTGTGTATGATTTTGCATGTGTGTGTGTGTGTTTTTAAAGAGTGTTTGTTTGTTTTTTTAATTTTACTTTTATAAAATATAATTTTCTTTTAGTTTAAATTCAGTTGTTTTTTCAGTTTTTAAAAATTTAATTTTTAATTAAATAATTATTGTATTTTTTCTTTTTTTTAAGTGTTCATATGTTTTTTTTTTATAAATTTATTATAAGCTAAAAGTAGTGTTTCTTCTTTTTTTTCTGTCGGTCGTTAAACGTTTCGGTAACGCATTATTTTAACACGTTATTTTTTTAATATTTTGATAAACTACTAGAAAAACTATTACTATGTTTAAAGTTCTTTTATGTTAAAAAAAACCAAACTCGGCTGCCAAGCAGTCTTTTGGTTTTGTTATCTCCTTAGCAAGTGATCTTTTTTGTTTGGGCCGCCTTTAAACATCCAACGACTCCTGCTGCTTAGATTTTTCCCGTTGTTAATTTTCCTTTTTTGTTAATTTTTTTTGTATGCAGTTCTAACGTCTTCGCTTTTACCATCGTTTCTATGCATTTTGGCATTTTTTTCTTTAATATTTAAATAGGATATTTTTTGTTGTTGTTTACTTGAAGTTGTAGTTGTTTTGTTTTTTGCTTGATGTTGATGTTTGCTGTTACGGTCGGTCTTAAACCGACTAAGCCTCAGGCAGAGGTTTTAATTCTTTGATTTGTTTAATCAAATACGCCTTCTCATCGTTGAATTGTTCATCCTCTGAACGATCCGTATGGAAGTTGGTAAGAAAATCGACCAGTTTCGATTGATTACGTAGCAGGATGTCAAGTATGGGCTTGGGTTTGTTGGGATTGGCCACAAACACTTTAAAAACATGGAAGGCCTCAAATTGTATATTACGGGATTTCTCTTTGAGCATGTTCATCATTAATTTGAGATTTTCCGGTTCCGAAATGTACCGTGTCATGACGGTAAAATTATGACGATCCAATAGCAGTTCACCCAATAGCTTAAGGGATTGGCGTCTGGTAACATAATTCTCCGAATTTAAAAGACGCTGATAGTGCTGTGTAAAGAACTTGTCATAGTTGGCTTCCAAGAATTCGGCACACAGCAATTTATGACGCGTCAACAGTTCCTTAAAGGTGGAAAACGCATCCGAGGCAATATCGAAGGTGGACACCTCCACATAGCGGAAGAACTTGAAAAACTCTTCGGAGTGTATCATAATCTTGGCCAAGGCTTCATAGCGGGCACACTCTCTCAGCATAGTGCCCGAATTTAAAGCAATCTCCGGGTGGGCATCTTCGTAGCCGGCCATCAGAGTGAATAAAATTTCCGGTTTCGTACAAATATATTCCACCGTGGGGGATCTTGTGCCAATTTGTCTCCTCAAGACATTGTTGAATATCAAAGCCACATGTTTCTTACCCTCAAAGTCGATACGTTGTAGATTTTGTATCAACAATAGCAACAAATTGCTATTGTACAATTCCTGAGACAATTGAGCGACTACATAGTCGGCCGGTGGTTCAGAGTCTGAACTTCCATACAGCATATTCTTTATACTCACAAGATTTTTACTAACATCCTCCTGGGCCTTCTCCACCTTTCGATCACCACCAGTTTCCAGAGCATTGATCGCCTCCTTTAAGGACTTGACCAGTTCAGCAGGTGTCTTTTGTGATTTACCAAACAAAGGCATGATGCTGCGAATGGTGATGGATGTTTAAAAAACCGGGTAAAGAAAAAAACTGTTTGTTGTTTAGTTTTGCACAAAGATTAACTAAAATTTAGAAAACCTTTACAATAATTTGTGTCTCTTTATGTTTTCCTTGGTGTTGTTTTTTTTTTAAGGGTGTCTTCTTTTTCACAACGTTGTAGTAGTCTTCTTCTTCGTGGTCGTCGTTGCTGTTTCTTTCTCTGTGTGTGCCTTTGTGGTGCAGTGGTCTTTTACCTTCTTCTTATTATGATGTCTGTTTTTCGTTCTCTGCCGCTGGCTCTGCTTGCTGCGAGTGTGACTATTTCAACCGGACTGACTGACAATACAAGTGTAACACTCTTTTTTGTCGAGAAGACTTTTCTTTGATTTCTTTTCTTAACACTGTTTTTTTCTTTAAATCGTTATTGTTTATTGACAAATTTCGTTTGGATTTCAGTTCTTCTAAGTTTTTACTGCAAATCGCTATTGAATTTGTTATCGTTTTGTAATTTTTTCCAATAAAATTTTCTTATAATTTTTCTCTTTTTTACGAGTTGCGTACAAAGACCTTCGCCGACAAGTATTTACGTCGCCGGCTTTTAATACGGAAAATTTCGATGGCGGCATAAGATCGACTGTAAGCAGAATAGGCATGCCGCTTTGTTTTAAATTTTAGAATAAAATATCAAAAACAATAGGCTATAGCCAACCTTTTGTTCCCTACACAGTACGAATTGCATTCAATTACACAATATCACAGAAAATTTAAACGAAAAGATAACAAAAAGTAGTCTTTTAAAGATTTACCGCCTTATGCAAAAACGATTATTAAAGTTAACAATGGTTTACTGCACACTTTTTCCATATAAAAATAGGTTTTAACAACCATTGTTAACTTAATAATCGTTTTTGCATAAGGCGAATCTTTATGTTTTCTATTTTATGTTCAATATTAGATAAATTTTAAGAAGTAACAATTAAAGAACGAAAGAGCGTTCCCACGACAATTGGATCTCCGCTTCGAAACGACCCGATTCTTAATCGGCCAACAGTTGTATCAACCGGAAGTTTTTTCCCCAGGGAAGAACATCCAGTTACAGCCGTCCAGTTACAACAACAAAGAATGAAACGTTACATAAATACCTTCCCTAAAAAATCTATAAAAGAAACAAAAGTTCCTTTTTATAGATTTGCATTCAATCAAGTCTGCTCGTTTACTTTTAAGATTCTAGATTCAATATCAAAAAAATTCCTATTACAGATTTTTTTTTGTACGGATTTTAATGTTTTACTTAATTATTATTAAGTACCAGGTACAGTATGTAAATGTCTATGTTAACAGAGTAATGTTATTAAATTCCCATTTAAAAAAATCCTGTATTTAAAATTCTGGGTTTAAGGATACATTAAAAGTACCAAAACATAGTTTTCACCATTTTTCTCTTTAAAAGTGTCGAATTTTAAAAACCAACTACCTAATTTGCTTTTTATACCTTTTATATTATTCAAATTTTAAAAAAATCTCCTTATATTGGTTGATTGGTATACCAAACTCCTGTTGAAAATTAAACTCTAGATAAATCAGTTAGTAAAGTTACAATTTGATAAAGATTAAATAAAATCTACCATAAAATTATTTTGGTTAGTGTAAAACATTTCAAGGTGTTTCCACTGAACCTATAAGATAGCTAAGTCGCTTTAAATAACAAACGGCGGCGGACGCCAAACACGAAAATATATGGTGGCGGCAAAAAATTAAACTTAGCGGCGATTTTTCGTAGTTTTTGTTGTCTATAAAAAAGTCGTTTATTCGACTTTTCTGGAATTTGACTTCTTCGTAAATTTTTATAAATATATAATTTTTAAAAATATAATGATTTAAGGACTACAAACAGAAATGTTTTTAAGATTTTTGAATAAAAGGGTTAAATGAACTTTTTGTTTCAACAATAGAACCCCTAGACATCAATAAATACATAAATATAAAATAATATTTACTTTGGTGTGAAGAACATTTCTTTAGAACAAATTATTACAATTCAAAAAAACTTTTCTATAGAAATGTCGACAGTAATTTAGATTTACTTTTTTATAGGAAAACTTTTTTGTATAAAAGTTAATTGTAATCCAAATAAGTTTGTCTTCATAAAAGATTGTAAACTAGAGAACTTTTCTATAGAAAAGTTGAATGTAATCTGGAGTACTTTTTTCTAGAAACAATTACTGTAAAAAAACTACTTTTGTATAGAAATGTTGAGCAAAAAAGTCGGCTTAACTGTGAACTTTTACTAGGGTTCTATAGTTGAAACGAAAAGTCGACTTTTTGACTTTTTGCATTTTATGAAAAGTCGACTTTTTTCATTTTATGAAAAGTCGATTTTTCAACTTTTTTCATTAAATAAAAGTCGACTTTTAGACTTTTCGACTATAAGTATTTTATAAATAGTCGACTTTTCGACTTTTTTCGACTTTATGACTATTTTCGACTTCTTTCTGCTTTTTTCCGACTGTTTTTTGATTTTTTTTCGAGTTTTTCCGACTATTTTAGAGTTTTTGACTTTTTCTCCACTTTTTTAAAATTTTTGACTTGTTTCTACAATTTTCGATTTTTCGACTTTTTTTCCACTTTTTCTGACTTTTTTCGACTTTCTTTGACTTTTTTCGACTTATCGACTTTTTTCGACTTTCAGACTTTTCGGCTTTTTTCGACTTTTATTCACAAAGTCGACTTTTTTCACAGACGATAGTCGAGTTATCGATTTTTTTTGGAACAAAATAGTCGACTTTTCGACTTTTCGTCAAAAAGTCGATTGTTCGATTATTCGAAAGTCGATTTATAGAACCCCTATAAGAAATGAATGACCGAAACTAACACATACAAAATGATTTTACTAACACACATGCAACATTTTTTTATAGAATTGTCGAAAAAAATTTAATGGATGATTCCATCAACAATGACAGTCAAATGACCGGTAAAATGACCGTTTTTGAACCCAATGTGTGGTTGAATTTGCATATGAAAGAATGAAACAACTACATTTTGATTAAAATGTATTAAAATTTATATTTTGATCAACAATGACAGCCAAATGACCGATCAAATGACTGTCACTGTGTTACAGAGTTGTATTTTTCGTCGTTACAAATTAATTGTTTCTGCGAAAGCCAAAGATCAAGAAGAAAAAATATAAAAAAATTTAAATTATTAAAAATAAAGAGAATTATTATAAACTAAATTTTAAAAAAGTTCAGGAAGTGGATCAGAAGATAAACAATTCGGAGTTTAATCAATCAATGGTAACATAAATATGTACTTATGATTTTTATATTTCGATATTTATGAATACTTATGTATTTCTTTACAGACAACTTATTTCCACAAATTAATAGGAGCATCAGAGGACTTAAGATTCTGCGGGATATGTAAAATGGTGAAAAGACTGGTAATTTATGTATATGATTACTATATTAATAAAATTAAAAATATATACCTATATATTAAAATATCAATAAATTGTGTTTTATTATAAATTGGTATAGCCGTCAGATTTGACGGATATATTCATCAAGTGTGATTAGTCAACAATGACCGATTAATGCATCATTTTTTTATTTGTTAACTGTGATGGATATATCCATCAAGCATGATTAGTCAGTCATGACTAATATTTATATCATCCATGATTAGTAAACAACAAAAGAGTGAGAAGCTCAAATATATGTTTTAAAGTCGATAGAATTCATAAGTGCGAGGGTGATGCAACATCACATGTACACAAATGTTTCCATCACTTTTTACATATTGCCCTTAAGAAAGTGATGGGAGCTTTGTTCTACGCAATGTTGGGTATATTCTCAGTAGTGACAGTCAATTGACCGGTCAAATGACTGTCACTGTTCTTATAGGGACCCTACTTTACTTGCACTGCTAGGTGCTGCCAGATGGTTGATTTTTTTTGAGGGTATTGCACTGTAGAAGTATTGCCAGTATTGTTTATTTTGTGATTCATATACTATATATAAAGTGTAGTTAATTTTAAATGATTTATTTATATTGTTAATTGTTGGAATTGTCAAAAATAGATGTAATTTTTAAAAAAAGATGATGGAAAACTTTAGATGTTAATTATTTTCGATATAAATAGGAAATTATTAACATTTTTCTAAAGAATCAAATTCCACTTTCGTTTAGAATACAGTGGGGTAGGGTGGGCTTAAAATTCCACAAATTCCCAAATAGCTTACCTTTTCTTTTAAAACAGAATAAAACCACAGAGATATTTTAATGTTTTTATTTCTTTTTTTTTTTGGTATGACAAAACTATTTTATATATTTTTTTTGTTTGTTAATTTTATTATAGTTTTTCGTTATTTAAATACGACATTTTCCATTTTTTTATATTAATAATAATTTTTGCATTTGGAGTAAGTTTTTCTTTTGAATATTTCAAAAACTATAACTAAAAAGGGAGAAAATATGTTTTTATAATAAAATTAAATAAAATAATTGAAAAAAATGACAAAATATATAAATTATTGTTTTTTTGTTACTTTGTTTATCTTTTTTTATTATTAATATTAATGCTTGTTCTTGTTTTGTTTATAATGACTAAAATTATTTAATAATATTAAAGACTAACAATTAAATGCTAGAAACATATATATATATATATTTTTTTAAGTTTAAAACTAAATTAGATGGCGTTTAAAAGAAATAATGTTAAGTTAAAAAATCAATATTAATTTTTATGTTTTTCTTTATCTTTAAAATTTAGAGATAAAGCTCTTAAATTGTTTAAATATATGTTTTTTAATATAATAATTCACACACACACATAATACTATTTTTTTAATTAATGAGAAATAATTATTGTTTTTTTAATAATAATTTTTGTTTTATTTTTAATAATATTTTTTCTTGATATATTTTGGTTTTGTTAATGAAGTTTTTTTTTTAAAATGCGTTGTTTTGAGTTTCATTTATAATAATGATTTGTTTTGTAGTTTTTTTTTGAGTTTATTTTGGTTTTTTAAAAAAATAATATTGAAATTACTAATAAAAGCTTTATAATATTTTTTACTTACGTATGATTTTTATTTATTTATTTATTTATTTTCTTTATAAAAATATTTATTTTTTTTTGTTTTTTTTTTTTTAAGTTGCAGCAAAAAACGGACATCGATATTTGAATATCAAAACTACTGGCTACTTGTTTGAAATACTTTTTTTTATTAATATTTATAATTTTTTCTGAAAACTAAAGTATTTTATTTAATTTGAAATTTTGTTATTTTGTTTTAAGCGTGTAGTATATAATAAATGAAAACGTATACACTCAACTTTTGATTATCAAAATTTAAATAATATTTTTTTTAACAAAATTATATAATAAAGTAAATTTTCATAGAAAATTTTTAATATTGAAAAAAAATTTCTAAGATTTTTCTTAAAAACTCAAATAAATCAAATTGTTTTATTAAAAATCTTGCAAATTTATAAAATTATTTGAAAAAATATAAAATTTCTATAATATTTAATACAAAACTATACAAAGCAAGTAGGAAAGTATAGTCGGGCATGGCCGACCATATAATACCCTACACCATGAGTATATTTTTAAAATGTTTACTTTTTATAAAGAAACTTTTATGTTGAATATTATTCCAAAATATTTAAGCAATTTATTGATAAAAAAAACTAAAATTTCTAAATGAGGCTTTTTATAGGTCAAATATGGGCCGATCTCGGTAAATTTGGGAAAAGGATATATTTTTAAATAACAGTTAGTTTTGTTGAGTTTCATTGCGATACAAATGGTTACGAGTCAATTTTAGACGTTTAATACATTTTTTGAAGGGGGGTTTGTATCGGGGTCAAATAAGGGCCGATCCTTACGAAAATCTGCAGTGTTATTTATACTTATATTAAACTTATTTGTGCCAATTTTTAAAGAGAGAAAAAGTTCAAATCGGGAGGTACGGTTGTATGGGGGCTAGGTGAAATAATGAACCGATTTCAATCATTTTCAATAGGCTTCGTCTCTGTACCAAAAAACATGCTTGGTCCAAATTTCATCAAATTATCTTGAAAATTGCGGCCTGTACCTTGCGCACAAGGTTTACATGGACAACCAGCCAGCCGGACAGACGGACGGACGGACATGTCTTAATCGACTCAAAAAATGATTCTGAATCAATCGGTATACTTTAAGGTGGGTATTGGACCAATATTTTCGTATGTTACAAACATCAGTACAAACGTATAATACCCTCCCTACTATAGTGGTGTAGGGTATAATAAACAAATACAAAACAAAATTTGTCTAAAATAGTTTCAAAAAAGTTTTCTTTAGAAATTGTAATATACATCTTTTTAATAGAAAAATGTAATATATATAAAATTTCTATAAAAAAGGTTGAGCAAAAAAGTCACCTTAAATCCGCGAACTTTTTACAGAAACTTCTTTTCTAAGTTAGAAAACTCTTCTATAGAAAAACGGACTTTCTATAAAAGTTGATGGTAATCTTTACTTTGGTGTGAAGAACATTTCTTTAGAACAAATTATTACAATTCAGATAATTTTTCTATAGAAATGTCGACTGTTATTTAGATTTACTTTTTTATAGAAAAGTTATGAACAGAAAACTTTTTTGACTGTAAACTAGAGAACTTTTCTATAGAAAAGTTGAATGTAATCTGGAGAACTTTTTTCTAGAAACAATTACTGTAAAAAAACTTCTTTTGTATAGAAAAGTTGAGCAAAAAAAGTCGTCTTCATTCTGTGAACTTTTTAAAGAAGCTTTTTTTTGTAATTTAGAAAATTCTTCTATAGAAAAGCGGACTTTCTATAAAAGTTGATTGTAATCTTTACTTTGTGAAGAACATTTCTTTAGAATAAATTATTACAATTTAGATAATTTTTCTATAGAAATGTCGACAGTAGTTTAGATAGTTATGGCCAGAAAACTTTTCTGTATAAAAGTTCATTGTAATCCAAATAAGTTTTCTTCATAAATGTCGACAGTAAACTAGAGAGCTCTGTGAAAAAAGTTGACTGCAATTTTAAAAAGTTAATTGTAATTTAGAGAAGTTTTCTGTAGAAAATTTGACTCTTATATAGAAACTTTCCTAGACTTTTCCCTGTCAAGTGTAATTCAGAGAATTATTCTATAAAAACGTTGTCTGTAAATAAAATATTTTTTTCTAAAGAAAAGTTGTATATATTCAGATTGTTTTTTAGAAGAATAGTCGGATTTATCTATAGTAAATTTAACTCTAATATAGAAACTTTCCTATAGTAGACTTTTCCATGGAAAAGTTAATGTAATCAGGTCGACTTTTTTATAAAATCAAAATCTAAAAGGAATTGAAGTAACGACAACGAAGAAGAAACCAGAAATCTTTTCTATGGAAAAGATAAATGTAATTGGAACCAATTTTCTATATAAAGAGAATCTATTAGTTTATAGATAATGAATATTACTTGAATTGTATTGTTGTTGCTAGG
Source organism: Lucilia cuprina (assembly GCF_022045245.1). NCBI lineage: Eukaryota > Metazoa > Arthropoda > Insecta > Diptera > Calliphoridae > Lucilia > Lucilia cuprina. The sequence continues at coordinate 41,435,893 of NC_060953.1, read as the reverse complement.
GTTGACAGCCCTTGGTCGAATAAGAAGAAAACCTGCTGCGGAAAACAAGAGTAGTTCTTGCAAAACTAAGATAGGGATGGTGCAATGTCTACTGGTCATGAGTATCCCCACATGTAAGGCATGATACCCAAATAGATAATTCCTGGTGGAAAGTCAACAGCTATTCCATCAAAACCATGAAATTTTGATGGAAGATTCCCCCCTCGACACATTCGATCAGAGTTTTGGCGTTATATTACATACAACCAAGACATCATCCCATCTGACGTTGACAGATTGTCGATAATAAAGGAGCAGAAGGCATTACATCAAACGGCGTTTACAGAAGCCATTAATGGTTACAAAGCCTTAAACCAACATCCACCCGCGATTTCGTATAGAGAAAGGGAATTGCCCAGGCAAACTAGTTCCATACTAGCACAGTTAAGGGCCGGTTGTAGTAGTATTTTCAACTGCTACCAAAGTCGAATTGTTCCAGGCACCCTGTCTCCGAAGACCTCATGACATTGTGTACCTTTTTAATTGTCCCAATAGGCCCACTAACTTAACTGCCACAGACTTATGGCTAAGACCGACTGAGGTGGCACAATTTCTCCAGCTTGAATATCTTCAGGGAAGAACATCCAGTTACAGTCAACCTGTTAAAACAAGTTATTACGGAAAAACACAAAACATATATTAAAATAGGTTTAAACAACGAAAGTAGATTATCTTTATCTGAAAAACCCGCCCTCAAACGGATTAATATTAATCGGCCCTAAACTTTTTTTCAGGCACTTTTTTAAATTATTTTTTTTTATTATAATAAAATGCATTTAATAATGTTTCAAATTGTTTTGGAATTTAATAAAAAATATGGTTTCTTTTTATTTAAAATTAATTTGGCTTGATAGGAAAAAAATTTAAAAAATAAAACATTTTTTTGTAAAATAATAATAATTAATATTAATTATAATTAAAAGCAAACAAATAAATAAAGTAAAGAAAATAATTAGCAAATTTAAAACATAAAAATTATAAAATTTTAAAGGACAAACATAAAAAAAAAAATAAAATCAAAATACATTTGTCCAATTCACAATCGATGTCGTATCGTTGTAGCATTGTATGTCATAAAAAATTTTTCAAATTAATTTTTTTGAAACGAAAAAAAAAATCAATAATAAAAAATACGACATACTACGATACAACCGTACAACAACGATTGTGAATTGGACAATTGTTTAAGTAAAAGAGAAATAAAGTAAATTTTTGTGGTTTGTTTAAGAGTTAAGAGTTTAATTTAAATAACAAAATTATAATTATAAATATAAATGTATAGTTTAATGTTTATTTTATTATTAATATTATAAGTAATTAATATATAATATAAATGTAGTTTATGTATATGCCATGATAAATATATGTATGTATTTATGTAGATAATTATGTATATTGTATGAAACTACTAAAAACTACTATTTTTAAATGGAGTTTTCTTTTCTGGTTTTTTTTTTTAATGTTCTTTTTTTAAAATATGTTTATTTTAATTGTTTTATAATAATATGTTTAGAGTTATTTTTCGTTTTTTTCTTTTTAATTTATTGTTAAATTTATAATAATGTTTTGTTTTTGTTTTATGACTAGATTTTATAAATATATCATTTTTTGTTGTTTAATTTAATTTTTTTATATATATAGATTATCAAGAAAAAATATATGTACGATATTTTGTTTTTGTTTTTAAGTTTAAGAGTATATATATATATATAATATATGTTATGTATATAGTTATTGGTAGTTGTATATAAATTGTATAGAGAAGCTTAAAAATTATGATTTTTTTTTTTACTTTTATGTTTTAAATTTAATTAAAACAAACTATAAATTAAATTTAAACGAATTGTGGTTAAAGTGTTCGAAAATTTTGTTTGAAATTATGATTTATAAATAAAAAAAATATTTAGATTTGTTTATGGATTTTAAAAAAGTAACAGGTTTTAAGAAGACTTTAAGTTTAAAACTCAATAGTTAGTTTAGAAAAACTAACCTCTATAGAAATCATAGATATTTTCTATAGAAATGTTTATTTAGAATATTTGACTGTAATTTAAAGAAATTCTTTCTACAAAGGTTAACTATAATCCACAAGAGATGGCTGTAGTGCAGAGATCGATTATATAGAAGTTAAATACTTTAAGTTTAAAACTCAATAGTTAGGTTAGAAAAACCATAGATATTTTCTATAGAAATGTTTATTTAGAATATTTGACTGTAATTGAAAGAACTTATATCTACAAAGGTTAACTATAATCCTCAAGAGATGGCTGTAGTGCAGAGATCGATTATATTCTTAGAACATTTGCTTACAAAAGTTGACTGTAATGTAGAAAAGTAAACAATAGTCCAGGAGCCTTTTCCATAGAAAAGTTAATTGTAGTTCTTTTATTGGAAAATTGATCTTAATTTTGACAACTTCTTCATAGAAATGTTGATTATTATTATCTAGTCAGCTTTCATAAACTTTTCCATAGAAAAGTTGACTGTAAATTAGAGAAATTTCTTTAATAACGGTTAAGAATAGTTAATTGTAGTTCAGAAAACCCTTCTATTGGAAACTTGTTGAACCTTTATAAACATTTCCATACAAAAGATGACTTAAATTAATGAAATTCCTTTAGTAAGGGCGGGTTTTTTACTACTCATTTAAACTAGGTTTAACTTGCTGTTAGATTAAACTCGGAAGAAATTTAGGCGGACTTTAAGTGATGATTGTGAAATGCTGATTTTTATTATCTAGTCAACTTTCATAAACATTTCCATACAAAAGTTGACTGTAAATTAGTGAAATTCCTTTAGTAAGGGCGGGTTTCTTACTGCTCATTTAAACTAGGTTTATTGTAGTTCAGAAAATTCTTTTATTGGAAAATTGATCTCAATTTTGACTACTTCTTCATAGAAATGTTTATTATTATCTAAAGTTGACTGTAAATTAGAGAAATTTCTTTAATAAAGGTTATGAATAGTTAATTGTAGTTCAGAAAACCCTTCTATTGGAAACTTGATAATAATTTAAACAACTTCTCCATAGAAATGTTGAACTTTCATAAACATTTCCATACAAAAGTTGACTGTAAATTAGTGAAATTCCTTTAATAAAGGTTATGAATAGTTAATTGTAGTTCAGAAAACCCTTCTTTTGGAAACTTGATCTTAATTTTGACAACTTCTCCATAGAAATGTTGAACTTTCATAAACATTTCCATACAAAAGTTGACTGTAAATTAGTGAAATTCCTTTAGTAAGGGAGGGTTTCTTACTACTCATTTAAACTAGGTTTAACTTGCTGTTAGATTAAACTCGAAAGAAATTTAGGCAGACTTTAAGTGATGAAACTTGATCTTAACTTGTTGAACTTTCATAAACATTTCCATACAAAAGTTGACTGTAAATTAGTGAAATTCCTTTAGCAAGGGAGGGTTTCTTACTACTCATTTAAACTAGGTTTAACTTGCTGTTAGATTAAACTCGGAAGAAATTTTGGGCGGACTTTAAGTGATGATTGTGTTTTTTTTTTAGTTATGAATCTAGGATCAGTTAATTTAGTTATTATTGCCAACTTTTCAGTCAAAAACATAAACAATGAACAGCTGTTTTTTGTAAACATTACTTTTGTAAAATGAAAAAATTTAGAAAAAATTTAAATAAACATGTTTTTCATACAAAAGTTGACTTTAATCCAGAGATTATTTTCTATTAAAAGATGACTAAAATCCATAAACATTTCAGTTATAACCAGAGTAGGAAGAGCGTTTAAATTTATTTCTCTCTCTCGAGTGATATTAAAAAATAAAAAATGAAGAGTTTAAAAAAATAGATCTCGTGAGATTAAAAATAAATCTCGTGAAACTGAGTTGTAAAATGAGAGAAATAAATAAAATTGTATTCACGAGTGCGAAAATTGCCTACTCTGGTTATAACTTAAAGTTGTAAAATTTCACTTTTTTAAAAAAATTTCTGTGGAATAGTTGAATACTACAGACATTTCTATAGAAAAGTTAATTATAATTGAGATAAATATTCTATACAAAAAAAGTTAACTATTTCCATAGAACTTTTTTATAAAAACTTTTCCATACCTGTTCCATTAAAATATGACTAAAATGTAAAGAACTTTTCTATGGAAAAGAAGAATGTAAAACAAACAACTTTTCTGCAGAAAAGATAACTACAATCATAATAATTTGTTAATAGAAAACTAAACTTCTACTACCACACAATTTGGAAAAAACGATCACTTCCATTACCTTTACAAAATCCATAAACAAATCCCACTAAGATTTAGTTGGGAATTTTATTTTCTTTAATTTCTTTTTTGTTAATTTTTTTATAAATTGTATTGTTTTTTGTATAAATATATGCTTATAAGCATTTTTAAATACTATATTTAAATTTAATTTATTTATTTCCCGTTTTGTTGTTGTTGTTGTTGTAATTAATCAATTATAATTCTAAGCTGTCTTTTTTTGTTTGTTGTAATCTTTGGAGTTTGTATGTAGGTATGTATGTATGTGTATTTATTTTTGTCTTTTTATAAAATTCCCCTCTGAATCTAACCACAATTCCCCGCCCACCCCGTTTCTTAATATTTACCTATGCAATGCATTCGTTATCTGTTTGAGTGATTGACCAACTTCGCTGACCAAACGTTCATTGTCCTGGACATTTTTCGTACCAGCCGTACGTAGGGCTTGCGATTGTGTTTCTACCCGAGTGACCAACTCACGAAAATGAAATTTCGAATGAGGTGGCATGCACTCGTTGTCGGCGAAGACAACACAAGAGTTTTGTAATATATTCAATTTATCGCTGAGTTGTAGCCATTGTGAAGCGGATATGGTGTTGACCGGATGCTTGAGAGAGCCCTCCAAAAGACCCACCAATTCTAAGATGCTTTCACGTGAGATTTTTGTCGAGTTTTCGGTTGTAGCATTATTAGTTGTTGTGGTGTTAGTTGTGATGTCTGTATTGCCACCGGCTGAGGCAATTTTTTGAGCCATGGGCGTGGCATAGATGGTGAGTTTGGTGGGTTTTAGTGGCACGGCTGGTTTTGAGTTTATAGTCGATGTGGTGAGTTTATTATTGACGCCGGCAGCTGATGAATTGGTATTTTCCACAAACATGGACTGAGTCATGAGATCATTTTCTTGCTGCTGTGTATCCTCTCCGCCTGCTGTAGTTTTGTGTGAACTATTAACTGTGTTGAGTTCTGTGAATTGTGTGGAAATAGAATTTGTTAAATGAGTGGATGTTGTGGCGTTATTATGATGATGACTATTATGGGAATTGTTATGGGATGAATGCTGTTGTTGGCTTTGATTTTGTGGAGGTGGTGGGGGTGGAGGTTGTAATGGAGGTGGTTTATTGCTATTATTATTATTGGTAATTCTGGGTGATATTTGTGTGCTATTAAGGGGATAACGTTGTTGTGGTTGCTGTTGTTGCAATAGTTGCGTGGAAGAGTTGGTGCCAGAGGTGGGCGTAATTAAACCACCCGTGGTAGTGGTAGGTTTAAATGCAAATTTAGGAGACAATTGTGTGGAGGTGGTTGTGATGATGGCATTGGTTATATTGGTAGTGGTAGCATTCCCAGGCATATTTTGCGTGCTGGCATAATCTGCTTGTTGTGGACCGATTGCAGTCGTTGTTTGACCCGGTTGTTCCCATAATTTCTTTAAACTATTAATACTACCTGTGCTGCGGCGTTTTCCACATTCCACATTGGCCTCAGTGTTGGTCGATGATTCGGTATTATTTTCACCATTGTTGGCATTGGATTGATTGGCTTGATTGATTTGGTTTGTCTGTTGTTGTAGGTCAATTTTTATTTCAGTCTTTTGTGTTAAATGTGTCGTGTTGTTGGTGGAAAATTTCTTATCATCTTTGCGGTTTAAAGTCGATGATCCCGTCGAAGAAGTATTGGTTTTCGCATTAGCATTTGGTGATTTGTTTAGAGTCGTTGTTGTTGTTGTTGATGAAGAAGCAGATGAAGTGTCCTTTTCCAAGTCTTTTTTTAATTCTTTGTCTTTTAAGCTTGTCTCTGTTGTATTGGTTTTAGTCTCTACCTTACGTAGGTGAGCTTTGAAATCTATAATGTTGCTTTGTTGTTCTGGTTTTTGTGTGGGTGTGGGTATTTTTTTAGGTTCCACCTTTTTTAGCTGAGCCTTGAATGTGTTAGTATTGCCGGCTGTATTTAAATCATTTGTAGCTGCTGGCGACTTGGGAGCCGGAGGATTAGTTGCCGCCAACTGTTGTTTTTGTTTGGGCAAATTCATGCTCTCGGCCAATTCGTTGACTAAAAGAGCCACCGGATCTACACTGGAATTACCGTTTTGTATATTGGCCGTGGTTGAGGAATTCTCTTTGGCCTGCCGGTCTTTTATTTCTGCCATTAACTTTTCCTTCATAGTTAATTCCTGATTTTGTAAATTGCCATTATTGTTGTCATTGGCGGCCGGGGTGCCTAGCGAACTGCACGAGTCTGTAGAGGGTTCTCTTTTACGCAAAGATACTCCAAATCTAGAGCTAGCCTCCTCAACACTGGGGGCGGTGTTGGAGACATCATTACAGCTGGTTTTGGTCTTTAAACCCAATTGTGCCGCATAAGCTTGGGGTGGCGTAGACAAATCACATTCTGGCTGTGGTGGCGGTGGTGGTGGCATATTTTCAAACTCCTCCGGTGGTGGTGGCAAATCCAAAGGTGGTGGTGGAAATTCCAAATTAGCTAAAGCCGGTTGCTGATTACGTTTGGGAGAATTGCTAGAGTTATTACCACGGAAGGAAGAGAAGGTCATCATGCTGCTGCCATCGGCAGTGGTGCGATGTCTTTGCAACTTATTTAAACTGGCCGAGGCATTGTTCTGCATGGTTACACCGCCCGAAGAATTGCTACGTATCATTTGTTGCGGCAAGGGGGCTGCCAAAGGTGGAGGTGTATTTTTCGCTAGCCTGCCATTGAGACCATTTGTGGCAGGCGTTGCTGTTACCACATTAGTGGGTGTGCCTACAGTATTACCCCCCTCATTACTATCTTCCAAACTATCGAGAAATTGGCCAATTCTTTGTACCTTGGGCAAGGTGCCATAACGATTGACCACACGTTTAACATTCATGACCTCCAAGGCTCCTACCTGTATGGGTTGAGCTACCGGATTTATTTGATTTAAAGCTGCGGTATTAACAGCAACTGTATTTCCATCCGTTCGGCCGGAATGTTGAGATCTTTTACTTTGTCTTGTTTCCAGGCCACGATTGCCCATTACTGGTGTAGGTCTCTTAAAGGAGGAGTGTGTTTGGGCTCCTCGTGGTCCAATATTATTGGCAACATGCATGGAATGTTGCATTTTAGAGTGTGTTGTCATATTCTGCTCCAAACTATCGCCAGTATGATCGGTATCCGGATCGCCAGTGTTATTGTCATTCTCTGAGTCGTAACGTTGATTGAGATTATTTATATCACGGCTGAGACCTTTAAGAGCATAAAATAAATTGAGGTTATAAAATTTGTTTTTAATTTATGAGAATATTTTTTTAATGTTTTGGGATTAAATTATGAAAAAAGTGAGTTTTGTAACATTTTATTTCTTTTTTTGTGTTGTTGTTTTTTTAGAGTTTTAACATTGGGTCAGAGACAGTTAATAGATGAGTGATGTCCATTTCCACATTCCAAAGCGTAGCAAGAACATAAATATAAACAGTTAATATAAATAAATTAATAAATAATTTAATTAATAAGTAAAAGCAAATGAAAGTTAAATAAATAGGCAAATAATAGTTTAAATTTAAGAAAACAAATTAATAAGATTTGTATTAAAATAAGTTTGGTTGATTATTTTAATATGATTTAAAAAAATCCTAAAATTGTTTATTCTAATAATATAATATGCAGACGGACTTCGAAACATTAAAGCAATTTCAACTCATATTACTTTTGGTCATTGAAAACAACGGCAAAAAACGTATAAAACCTTTTCCTTATTTAGTAAATCATTATTTTTCTTAAATATTAATATTTTTTAAATAAATTTTCTTAATAAAAAGCAGATATATGATAAAAAGCGGAATATATTGATTATCCATTATAAAAACTGTTTTTTTTATCTGTAAATTAAGTTAAAAATATAAAAAAACGTTAGTATTTTGTTTAAATATAAAAATAAAAGTCAAAAATATTTAGTACTACTTTAATTAAATCAAGCCAATTAAAAAAAAATAAATTAAATTAAACAAATGTACCATACAAAATACTAATAACCCAGAAAAAATTGTAGAAATTGTTTCAAAAAAGTCTAGTTCTAGAACGAGTGCCAACACAACTGTTTAAACTTCTTGAATACCAACATTGGAGTTATTGATTCTAAAATATTTCTAATAATTTGTTATTCTCAGCTCTCTTAATCTTTATCCTATAGTATGGCTTATATTACAGGCTAGTATGTAGTCTATAGTGCAGTCCAGTCTAAAATCCATACTATAGTCGAGTCTATAGTCAAGACTATAGTCGAGTCTATAGTCAAGACTACAGTCGAGTCTATAGTCAAGACTATAGTCGAGTCTATAGTCAAGACTATAGTCGAGTCTATAGTCAAGACTATAGTAGAGTCTATAGTCAAGACTATAGTAGAGTCTATAGTCAAGACTATAGTCGAGTCTATAGTCAAGACTATAGTCGAGTATATAGTCAAGACTATAGTCGAGTCTATAGTCAAGACTATAGTCGAGTCTATAGTCAAGACTATAGTCGAGTCTATAGTCAAGACTATAGTCGAGTCTATAGTCAAGACTATAGTCGAGTCTATAGTCAAGATTATAGTCAAGTCTATAGTCAATACTATAGTCGAGTCTATAGTCAAGACATAATATAGTCTTGACTATAGACTCGACTATAGTCCAGAAAATAGTCTATTGGCAAGCAATAGTATAGTCTGTAGTACGGACTATAGTCCAGTATATAGTTCATACAATACTATAGTCTATGGTGCCGACTATAGCCTTCTTTAATCCATACTATAGTATAGTCTATAGTCCAGAATTAAGTATAGTATATAGTCCAGGATACAGTATAGTCTACAGTCACATCTACTGTCTAGTTTATAGTCCAAACTATAATCTAGTCTATGGATCTGATATTGATACCACACTAGAGTGTATAGTCCAGACCATAGTATAGTTCTTTATAGTCCAGACTGTAGTATAAGCCATATTCCAGACAATAGCATAGTCTATAGTCCAGACTATTGTATAATCTATATTCCAGAAAATATATAGCATTAGCAATATTCTAGTCTATTGTACAGACTATACTGTTGTCTATAGTCTAGTGTATTGCCTTCTCTATAGTCTAGTCTGTAATACAGTCTATTCTGTGGCCTAGTCTATAGTCTAATCTATAGTCTAGTCTAAAGACTAGTCTTTTGTTTAGTCTTTAGATTAGTCATTAGTTTAGTCTATAGACTGGTATTTAATCCGGTCTACAGTTTAGTCTATAGTCTAGTATATAGTCTAGACTATAGTCTAGTCTGTAGTATAGTCTATATTCTTAGTAGTTCTTAGTCTATATTCTAGTCCATAGTCCAGACTATAGTACAGTTGTTTGTATTCCAGACTATAGTATAGTTGTCAATAGTCCAGACTCTAGTTCATAGTCCACACTATAGTATAATATATAGTCCAAAAGATAGATAGCGTTAGCAATATTCTAGTCTATGGTCCAGACTATTGTGTTGTCTATAGTCTAGTTTATTGTCTTCTCTTTTGTCTAGTCAATAGTATAGTCTGCAATACAGTCTATTCTATGGCCTACTCTATAGTCTAATCTATAGTCTAGTCTACAGACTAGTCTTTAGTCTAGTCAAAGGATTAGTCTTTAATCTAGTCATAAGACTAGTATTTTGTTTAATCTTTAGATTAGTCTTAAGTTTATTCTAAAGACTGGTATTTTGTCTAGTCTACATTTTAGTCTACAGTCTAGACTAAAATTTCTACATTATAGTCTGTAGTATAATCTATTGGTTAGTCCTTAGTCTAGTCTTTAGTCCGGACTATATTCTAGTCTATAACTGTAATAATCATATTAAACTTTCAATAGTCCTACAACTAAGTTCTGAAATCAATACAATTTTTCCAGGGTTATTATAACAAAATGGAACTAAACGTATATTAGACAAACATTTACGAAAAAAAGAATAAACAAAACCAATTAAAATTAAATATAATAAAAATAAAATAAATTATTAAAAAAAAAAGTAAAAAAAAAATACATTTAATCTTACTGCGCTTCGGACAAATACCTCGAAATAATATATCAACTAGAAAGCTACTGCAAGACGTGGATTTTTTTATAGCAAAACCCGCGCTGGGAGGAGGAGTATTTGTAGTATTTGTGGTACGATACATTTTTGAAGAATAATTTTGACTATCACTATTTAATAATAATTTTTGTGTACAAGAAGAACTATTACCGCCGCCGCCAGCAGCAGCAACAACAACAGCAGCAATATTCATATTATTGTCGTCATTGTTGTTGTTGTTGATGTTTTTAAAAGTAGCAGTAGTAGTAGCATTGGCAGTGGTAGAATAATAGGTTGAATGTAGGGGTTTACAATTTCTACTTAAAGTAAATGATTTGTAAACAGTTTTACCATTGGTATGCATTTCATCAATAAGCTGGCGTGCAGAGGCTGAATTATCCTCATCACGATAGGTGCTATCACGACTTGAGGAGAGTAGACTATAAGAAAATAAAATAAAGAAATTGAAAATTTTAAATCAATTAAAGCAAAAGTGTAAAAAAAGTAAAATGTACCTGGTTCTTTTGGGTGGGGCTGGAGCTTGTTTACCCTGTTTGTTGGTGGTTCTACGCATTTGAACATTACCTTTGCCTTGACTGGAAAATGTTAAAAGTTTCGTTGAGCCGGAACCAGTGTCTGTAAGAACAAGTAATTAATGTTTTCAAATTGTAGATTACAAAAATCTTTTTGGATTTCCATTAAAATGAAAGAAATTTTGAAAATTTACCTGACATAGGAGTACTGGCTTGCTGATCGTGATGACCACCTGGTGTTAGACTACCACCACTATTACCGCCGCCACCACAACCACCACCGCCACTATTTCCCAGTGAACCCTGTGTATTGCCGCCCTGCATTATACCCTTTTTCGACATTTGAGGCGTTAAACTTTGACCAATATTTGGCGTTGTTGTTGTTGTCGTGGCATTCAATTGTTTTTCGACCGCTTCGGTTATAGATGATTCCTGCAGATCGAAGAAATTAAGATGTGCTTGTCCATTACTATATCTACTATTATTATTTGTTTTATCTAAACAACAATTTGTTTTATCTAGTTTTTTAGTAATTTGTCTACCACATATAGCATTGTTGTTATAGCCATGATTTTGCTCATTTGCCCACTCACATGGATCAAGTCTAAATCAAAGCTCAATGCCATCATCTTCATATTCATCGTCACCGTCGACATTGTGATCGTCGTCGTCGTCATCGTCGTCATCATCGTCCTCATCACCGACGACATTATTCTTATTCGTATAACCAACACCAACACGACCACCACCAATTAAACAACCACTTTCCCATATTTCACCCACCTGAAACATATGTTCCAAAGCATGATGTATGCTTTTAAACGTCGGCCTATCCGCCGCATTCCATTGCCAACATTGACGCATTAAATCATACACTTCCGGTGGACAGCCCGGTGGCCGTTCCATGCGATAACCTTTCTCCAATTTATGAAAGACATCGGTCAGATCGATGCCCGGATATGGCGACATACCGTACGTGGCTATTTCCCACAGCAACACACCGAACGCCCAAACATCCGATTTTGTACTGAACTTATTGTAGGCCAATCCCTCGGGGGCGGTCCATTTGATGGGAAACTTGGCGCCCGCATGTGCCGTATAGGTGTCATCACGCATCAGACGAGCCAAACCAAAATCGGCTACTTTTACCAATTTATTATCGCCCACCAAACAATTACGGGCAGCCAAGTCACGATGTATATAATTACGAGATTCCAAATAGCTCATACCCGATGCTATCTGTGTAGCCATGTATAGAAGAGCGACAGCATCTAATGTTTCGCGTCCGGCTGATCGTAGGAAATCCAATAGATTACCATGTGACATAAATTCAGTGATTATATAGAAGGGTGGCTCACGGGTACAGACACCTGTTGGTTGAGAAGGGAATAGATGGAAGAAAATTAAGAGAAGAGTTTATTATCTAAGTACAGATTATGGTTTTGTTGTCAGGTCTAAGATAAATATGTATTTCAAGTTTTAAAAGTAGCTTGGAATCGAATAAAAGAGCTATATGACAAATTAAAAACTTATGACGTTTAAAAGAAAGAAAGAAAAAAAACTAGTAAGAGTTCTATATTCGGCTGTTCCGAATCTTATATACCCTTCACCACGGTGTTAAAAAAACAGACAGTACATAAAGTCTTCTTTTTACTAGATTCAATATTATGGAAAATTCAAAAGAGTACCTTTTAATAAAACGAAAAAGTACCAAAAAGTTCCCTTTTATGGCTTTTAACTTAAGCCAGGCTCCACATACTTAATTTCATGTTTCTAGCTAATAACAACACACTAGTGCTGCTCTCGCTCTGCTACTCTTGCTCTGCTGCTCTCGCTCTCCCTTGTTTTTATAAACAAGAGTACAATAACAACAATTACCGTATGATTATGTATTTTGTTTTTATTTTTTGCAATTTCTGTTTGAGCATGAATAAAAAATCTCAATTTTTGATAAAATTTTCAGAGGTTGTCTCGAAATTTTTCTCATATCTCCGTTATTTATGGATCGATTTTGCTGATTTTAAGTAGCGATCTTTCCGAAAGCATGTCTGACAGAATTATTGAAGATTCGGATCTCCCCGATATCTGGGATCCTCTAAAAACTGATTTTAACAAACATACAGACTTCCCCCCGTAGCATGTTACCTTGGTGAAGCTTCCGCCTTGGTGTTATTGCAATTCCAGGGTATAAAGGTGGCCAATACCTCCAGTCTGGCCGGGACTGAAAATTGGTTACAGTCTATTGTTTGGCTTAGTCCTTGCATAGATTGACAGAGGTCAGACCAAAGCTGGTATTACAGGTGGCCAGTTGCCCGCAGAACTATGTCCTGTCTGGTCAGTTGGTTGAGGTTTCTTCGGGATCCACTTAGTGGCTGTGGTTTAAACCCAAATTCGCGGGGAGAGTAAGTGGCGGTTAAAAGACTGATGCATGAAAGTCAATATTTCGGGATATGCCGGTACCCCACAGAGGAGTGGCTATGGGACTAAGCGTTGGAAGTGAGTTGGTATTAATTGTATATGGTACGGGATACATGTGAGGTTCGGCGGGCCTTACCCCACCCGTCTACCTAATGAATGTGTCGCATGTTTTTCTCTTTTGAATGTGTCGTATGAATAAGATGTGTGCTGGGTTGAATGATGATGGTTGAAAGGTATCATATACAAATGATACCATTGAATTTTCCTTCCTTGTCCAGATATGTTTAGTATGAGTATATTCTGTTCATATCAGAATTACAATAGTGTGTCCCTGTGAGTAAGAACACTGTACTTCGGTCCACCGGTTACGTCTCTAGGTGCTGTTGCCGAATCAACAGAGGCCATCCAATGGTCAGAGATAAGATATCTCGAGTACTCCAGCAAAGGACTTGTGCATGGACCGGTCAAAGCCAAAGTACAAAAATAGCCACCTGAGTTCTTCATTGAAGAATAAAGCTGCGATGGTAGACCGTTCTCAAGTCTACCCAGTGGATGAAAAAGACCACCGTGAGATAAGGCCGTCAAGGCAAGGTGCTCACGTTAAAACTCTCGACATTCAAACATACAGACTGACAGACGGACATGGTTTAATCGGATCCAGAATATATATACTTTATAGGGTCGGCAAATTATATTACAGAAATTACAAATGGAATGATAAACTTATATATACAATTCTCACGAAGGTGAAGGATGTAAAAACAAATTATTAAAGAACAGACCTAATTATCTACAAGAATTCAAAAGTTTATATACTGGGTTTATATACCCAGTAATAGGGTGGAGTTTTATAAATAATTCAATACAAACAAAATACAAAACCCTTATGACATCAAGGTCAAAAGTCAAATATAAAAATATTTGAAAAAGGTATTAAATTAAGAAATTTAAGGACTTCATATTAAAAGGTTTTAAATAAATCCGGAATTCCTGAAATTCTGAAATAACAACCCTAATACACAGACAAAATCTACATCCAAAATATACTATACTTCTACTCTTTATACCCTATACCACTATAGTGGGGAGGGTATTATACGTTTGTGCTGATGTTTGTAACATACAAAAATATTGGTCCAATACCCACCTTAAAATATACCTATCGATTAAGACATGTCCGCCTTGTGCGCAAGGTACAGGCCGCAATTTTCAAGATAATTTGATGAAATTTGGACCAAGCATGTTTTTTGGCACAGGGACGAAGCCTATTGAAAATGATTGAAATCGGTCCATTATTTCACCTAGCCCCCATACAACCCTACCTCCCGATTTGAACTTTTTATGCCATGATTACGTCAAATATTCTATTATCTCTCTAAAAATTGGTACAAATAAGTTTTATATAAGTATAAATGACACTTCAGATTTTCATAAGGATCGGTCCTTATTTGACAAACCCTCCTTCAAAAAATGTCTTAAACGTCAAAAATTGACTTGTAACCATTTGTATCGCAATGAAACTCAACAAAACTAACTGTTATTTAAAAATATATCCTTTTTCCCAAATTTACCGAGGATCGGCCCATATTTGACCCATATAAAGCCTCATTTAGAAATTTTGTTTTTTATCAATAAATTACTTAAATATTTTGGGATAATATTCAACATAAAAGTTTCTTTATAAAAAGTAAAAATTTTAAAAATATACTCATGGTGTAGGGTATTATATGGTCGGCCATGCCCGACTATACTTTCCTACTTGTTTTTTGTTTGTGTACTTTTTGCTTTGGTTTCACTAATAAACTTTTTCTTTTGACCAATTTACACACTCTTTAGCAAACATGAATGGAAAACATAAAGAAACTTTGGATAAAAAGCCTTACAAACACAAATGAAAAACAACTCTTGTTACTACCCCTTAACTATGTAACGGCAAATTATATTATGACTAACTAACTACAACTAAATAAATAATTATATAGACCCTTCTAAATTTCCCTTTATATTCCCACAACTGCTGCACATAGTACATTTTTTGTGTAATTTTATTTACTCACCAATTAGTTGCACTAAATTGGGATGTTTCATTTCTTTCATAATGGCAGCCTCTTCAAGGAAATCCTTAAGGGCCATAGTATCTTCTTTGAGTGTTTTAACTGCCACCGTATTGCCATAACGTTTCCATATCGCCTCATAAACTTCACCATACTGGCCACCGCCCAACTTGTGTTTCATAACAATATCAGTGCGACAAATTTCCCATTCATCGGGTTCGGGACTAAGAGGGAATACTGTTGGTTTATTTTGCTTTGGTGCTGGATACAAAAGTGGTGTAATCAGTCCATGACCCTCATGTGGTACACTATGATGATGCACCAGCTCGGCGAGGGTGTTAAATTTGGCTTCGGCTGTTACGAAAACTTTACCATCGGGATCTTCCGATATTCGATAGTGATAGACACGACCCTCATATCTGAAAACAAAAAAAATTGCAACAATCATAAAAAAAATTATATAAAAACAACACTCACCTTAAACTAATACTTCTTTGACCGGGAGAACTTTCACTTTCTCTTACCAGAAATGAACCATTGATGCCTGAACTTAAAAGATATTCTGCAGCATTTCTTGATATCGGCCCATGATACCAGGAATGTTTTTCCAAGGAATTCAAAGGTGTTACATAATTTGAGGGCACCCAGCCCACATTACCCGAATCCGAATGGGCCTCACACCATTCTCCTGATTTATTATACGATAATATGCGTACTTGTTCTCCTTTCTTAAGACTCAATTGATTTTCTCCTCCGGCCTGAAAGTCGTAAAGTGCTACAAATAACTGAGGATCATCTTCTTCGGGTCCCGGAGCTAAGAGATTTTCTTTGGAAGTCCATCTGTGGGCCGATTCAAAACCCGATGTTGTCGAACTGTGTCCCTGACTGTGTGTTTGTGTGGTGTGCAATGAAATGCCATCTTGATTTTGACCTAAAAGGTCCGATGTGTCTGATACTCCACCCAGAAGTGTGCTACCAGCTGGTATATGTGGCAGGGGTCGGGATTGTAAGAGAGCTTCTGAAATTTGAAGAAAATATAAAATACAAATTTGTTAAAAATGTTTGCTTTATCGAAAAGTTTATCAATTTGTCTAGTCTGTTTTAATTTCTGTCGGTCTGTTGAAATCAAAACATATTTGGTTTCTAGATGAAATGTAAAGCAAATTTTTTTTATTTATCCACAACTTTGCAGACAACATTTAATTTAAATCTAGATTTTGTTTTCAATTCTTATGGGTATAAAATATATTTCAGTTTTTTTTTTGTGGCGCTTTTTCTACTCGTGTGTGTAAACATTAAATTTGTAACACATACAAACATTTTAAACGAAAATCATAAAAAACAGTTTAATATAGATAGATAGATAGATAGATAGATAGAAAGATAGAAAGATAGATAGATAGATAGATAGATAGATAGATAGAAAGATAGATATAGAGAGAGGTAGATAAATAGATAGATAGATAGATAGATAGATAGATAGATAGATAGATAGATAGATAGATAGATAGATAGATAGATAGATAGATAGATAGATAGATAGATAGATAGATAGATAGATAGATAGATAGATAGATAGATAGATAGATAGATAGATAGAGAGATAGGTAGATAGATAAATGGATAGATAGATAGATAGATAGATAGATAGATAGATAGATAGATAGATAGATAGATAGATAGAAAGAAAGATAGATAGATAGATAGATAGATAGATAGATAGATAGATAGATAGATAGATAGATAGATAGATAGATAGATAGATAGATAGATAGATAGATAGATATATAGATAGATAGTTAGATAGATAATAGATAGATAGATAGATAGATAGATAGATAGATAGATAGATAGATAGATAGATAGATAGATAGATAGATAGATAGATAATAGATAGATAGATAATAGATAGATAGATAGATAGATAGATAGATAGATAGATAGATAGATAGATAGATAGATAGATAGATAAATAGATAGATAGATAGATAGATAGATAGATAGATAGATAGATAGATAAATAGATAGATAGATAGATAGATAGATAGATAGATAGATAGATAGATAGATATATAGATATATAGATATATAGATAGATAGATAGGTAGATAGATAGATAGATAGATAGATAGATAGATAGATAGATAGATAGATAGATAGATAGATAAATAGATAGATAGATAGTTAGATAGATAGATAGATAGATAGATAGATAGATAGATAGATAGATAGATGGATAGATAGATAGATAGATAGATAGATAGATAGATAGATAGATAGATAGATAGATAGATAGATAGATAGATAGATAGATAGGTAGATAGATAGATAGATAAATAGATAGATAAATAAAATATCAAAATGGGAGAACTTTGGAAAACTCACAGCCTAAATAACAATATGTTGAATTAGTAAGTTCTCTTTATTCCCATAAATAAATTGGCTAACTTATTTGTATTTAAAATTTAATGATTTAAAATGCAATTACAAGAAAGTTTTCAATAGTTTTTAAAATACATATAAAACCCACAATTGTACAAAATAACATGACATGATAATATCTCGGTCGTTTATGTTATTGCCCCATCATCTATTCATTAAAAACTGTTGTTCTATAATCTCTCTTTCCTTCTCTGTCATATTCATTTATTCATTCATCTAAAAAAAATAATTTTATGACAACAGATTTTTTGAATTTTTAAATGAATGTGTATATTCTTTTTAAATATTGTGTTTAGGAAAATTAAATGTTTAGGCATTTTTATAAAGAGAATTATACAAAACTTCCGTTTTCCAATTCCAATGATGATGATGGCATAGTTGCACTTAAAGGGGGGCCCAAATTTGAAATAAAAACAAATAGTAGAAACAAAAACAACAACGAACTGAGTAAAATGTCATATTATACATAAATTGTTTATTTATGCGTGTAAATTTGAGTGGGTGAACGGTTTTCTTTTACTTTTTTTGTTTACATTTGTTTGTTGTATTAAAGAAAATGTTTTTTTAGAATAAACCCAAAAAATTAAAGTTTTTAAAGTATGAAGGGGTTTAAAGAGAAACGAAAGTCATTGGGAATAAAAGTAAGAAAAAAACTTTTTTAATATTTTACAAAATTATAGAAATTACTGGAATAAAATCCATAGTTATTGTATTTTCATGGTTTTATAAATAACACTGTAAATATGTCAAAAAGACACAAAAGAACACCGAGACATCTAAACTTATTTTGGGTCGTAGAATCTAGTGGCATACTCCGTTTTGAAAAGTTGGTTCAAAATCGGGAGATATGTTGGAATTTTACATACAGTGTAATTATTGTGTTTTGTAGAATTCCAACAATTTTATTTTTAAATTTTATTATTAATTTTTTTTTAATTTTATCTAAATTTTATTTCAATTACAAATTTTTAACAATTTTTTGTAAAAAATTCATCATTGATGTATTGAGAGAAAACTGTAACGATGACAATTTAATGTCATGTAGTATTCCCATGAGGAAAAATATTCGTCTTCCAACAAAAGAAATAAAGTGTTAAAATTAAGGGCAATCTGTCTATCTATCTATCTATCTATCTATCTATCTATCTATCTATCTATCTATCTATCTATCTATCTATCTATCTATCTATCTATCTATCTATCTATCTATATATCTATCTATCTATCTATCTATCTATCTATCTATCTATCTATCTATCTATCTATCTATCTATCTATCTATCTATCTATCTATCTATCTATCTATCTATCTATCTATCTATCTATCTATCTATCTATCTATCTATCTATCTATCTATCTATCTATCTATCTATCTATCTATCTATCTATCTATCTATCTATCTATCTATCTATCTATCTATCTATCTATCTATCTATCTATCTATCTATCTATCTATATATCAATCTATCAATCTATCTATCAATCTATCAATCTGTCTATCTATATATCTATATCTATCTATCTATCTATCTATCTATCTATCTATCTATCTACTTATCTATCTATCTATCTATCTATCTATCTATCTATCTATCTATCTATCTATCTATCTATCTATCTATCTATCTATCTATCTATCTATCTATCTATCTATCTATCTATCTATCTATCTATCTATCTATCTATCTATCTATCTATCTATCTATCTATCTATCTATCTATCTATCTATCTATCTATCTATATCTATCTATCTATCTATCTACCTACTTATCTATCTATCTATCTATCTATCTATCTATCTATCTATCTATCTATCTATCTATCTATCTATCTATCTATCTATCTATCTATCTATCTATCTATCTATCTATCTATCTATCTATCTATCTATCTATCTATCTATCTATCTATCTATCTATCTATCTATCTCTCTATCTACTATTGTAGTTGTTACTTTAAGATTACGGTCATAGATCACTCCATTAACTAGTTAATGGGCTAGTCCATGTGGTTAGCCAGTTGACTTTTTAATACATCATGAATTCCATTAATTATGCATTTACTTAGATTTGTTATTCTATCAATAGTCTTCCATCATTTCATATATTAAATTAATTTATTTATTGTCTTTATTTGCTGGTAATATCGTTTTCCTGTTTAATCATGCTTGATTTGTCATGAGATACTTAAAGTTAGAGGGTGTTACTACTGATTGTATTTCTTCAATTATGTTTTTGTTGCTTTTTGCATATTTCCCATGTTGTGAAATTGATATCAATTCAAGAAAACAAAACAGAGCTTAACATTAGATGAAGTGGAACTTGTAATCAAATATGAAATTAAAAAAAACAATGAAATAATAAGAAATTGATGATTTTTGTTAGGCTACGATAGTTTATTTTAAAATAATGATATTTGTTTATAATATTAAATAGAATAGTATTTTGACAATAATAATTAAATATTTACATATTTCCGGTTGTAAAATTTTGTCAATTATTTTCGTACATTAAATATTTACATTTAACAGTTGTTGTTATAGTTTTGTATGAAATTTTGGTAAAATTTTTTTCAAATAATTTACCTTGTGCTGTTGTTTTTAAATGAAGTAAACATAACCTCTAACATTTTGTTAATTTTCCCCTTCAGAAATTTTCAAAATTTCTGTCACGTTTACTATTTGCTTTTGTTGATTCTTCAAAAAAAAAAAAAATATCTGTACAACATAAAATGACCTTGATATATCCTTTTTGCTTAAGTTTTTCTTTTTTAACATTACTAATAAAATACCCCAGAGGAATGTTGTGTTCTGCTGTTGTTTTTGAAAAGTTTTTATACAAGATTTTGAAAATAATACTAAAAAAAACAACAGTAACAGATTCACTTAAAATATGTACTAATGAATAATTTAGTTAAATTATACAAGACATGGCATCATCATCGACATCGTATCATCATCCAACCACAACTCGCATCACATTCACTGGGGAGAGCATGTGTTGTATAGGAAAAGACAGACAGACGGCAGAGCAGAAGAAGGAGAAGAAATTGCTTAATAAAAACAATTTCTTCTTGGAATGTGATCATGAAAAACCAGTACATTGCTCGTATAAAACGTATAAAGAAAAAAAAAAACTCAATGAACTCTTGTAGTTGCTGCCTCTGCCTTACAAGCTTGCATGCAACAAATTTATTTTAGTGTTTTGAGTTAAATAATATTAGGGTTAGCGATTAATCGGTAAGCGCATAAATTGAAATTTAATTGAAAATTTGAATTTGTAGTAAAATTTCGAACTCTTAGTGAATTTGTGTTTCGAATTTTAGTGAAATTTAAGTTTTTTTTTTGTAAAATTGTAAAATTCGAATAGAATTTTTGGACAAAAATTTAATTTATTAAGAAAAATCCAATTACTACAGAAATCTGCCACTTTTGTGCAACACTGTTGCACCATTAGAAGAAACAAGTAAAAGTTCTAAATTTGGCTGTGCCGAATCTTATATACCCTTCACCTTGGTGTCTTAAAGAAAAACAGTCGGTACCAAAAAGTCCTCTTTTACTTACACTTCGGGCTCAACATGCTTAATTTCATGTTTTTTGATTCAATATTATAGAAATTTCAAAAAAGTACCTTTAAAAAAAAAGAAAAAGTACCCAAAAGTAACCATTTATGGGTTCTCACTTAATTCAGACTGTACATACTTAATTTCATATTTTTAGGTTCAATATTATAGTACATTCAAAAAGTACCTTTTGTAGAACGAAAAAGTACCAAAAAAAAAATCCCTATTGATATGTTCTCGCCTAATCCGGCTCTACATGCTTAATTTCATGTTTCTGGGTTAATTAGTATAGAAAACTCAAAAAGTACCTTTTGAAAAACAAAAAGTACCAAAAAGTGTCCTTTTAGTGTTTTCAACTAATTCTGAATCTACATAATACTTAGTTTCATGTTCCTAGGTTCAATATTATAGAATATACAAAAATACCTTTTGAAAAATGAAAATGTACCAAAAAGTTCCCTTTTATGAGTTCTCACCTAATTCCGAATCTACATACTTAATCTCAGATTTCTAGGTTTAATATTATAAACAATTCTAAAAGTACCTTTTGAAAAACGAAAAAGTACCAAAAAGTTCCTTTTTATTGCTTTTAACTTAAGCCAGGCTCCACATACCTAATTTCATGTTTCTAGCTAATAACAACAAACTAGTGCTGCCTTCGCTCTGCTACTCTTGCTTTGCTGCTCTCGCTCTGCCTTGTTTTTATAAACAAGAGTACAATAACAAAATTTACCGTATGATTATGTATTTTGTTTTTGTTTGCAATCTCTGTTTGAGCATGAATAAAAAATCTCAATTTTTGATGAAATTTTCAGAGGTTGTCTCGGATTTTTGCTCATATCTCCGATATTTATAGACCGATTTTGTTGATTTTAAAAAACGATCTTCCCGAAAGCATGTCTATCAAAATTATTAAAGATTCGGATCTCGCCGATATCAGGGGTCCTCTAAATCTGATTTCAACAAACATACAGACACCCCACCCGGGGGCATGTTACCTTGGTGAAACCTCAACCTTGGGGTTATTGCAACACCTCTAGTCGGCAGGGACTATTAATTGGTATGTCAGTCTACTGTCTGGCTTAGTCCTTACATAGATTGAGAAGAGTTCGAACCAGAGTACCACATAATTTGGTACTACGGGTGGCCAGTTGCCGCAGGACTATGTCCTGTCTGGTCAGTTGGTTGAGGTTCCTTTGGGAAGAGTGAGTTGCGGTTAAAAGACTGATGTAAAGTAAAGTCAATATTTCGGTGCTGTTGCCGAAACAACAGATACCCCACAGAGGAGTGACTGTGGGACTAAGCGTTGGAAATGAGTTGGTATTAATTGTACCTATAACAAATGTGTCGTATGTTTTTCTCTTACGAATGTGTCGTATGAATGTGTCATATACCATTGAATTTTCCTTCCTTGTCCAGATGTGTTCAGAGTATACTCTGTTCATATCAGAATTACCAAATATATGTTCAGTGGTTAGTTGTTTACTTTTACTCATTCAGTGGTTGAAAAAGTACTACCGTGAGATAGGGCAACACGCCAGGTACTCACATAGAGCACTTCGACATTCAAACATACAGACAGAAAAACAGACAGACGGACATTGCTTAATCGGCTCCGCTATCTATAGGAATCCAGAATATAGAAATTACATACGGAATGATAAACTTATATATACCATTCCCACACAGGTGAAGGGTATAAAAATAGTCTTCTATTGAAAAAAAGAAAACTGAAGAGAAAACATGAATGTCGTTTTTTCATTATACCCTACACCACTATAGTGGGGAGGGTATTATACGTTTGTGCTGATATTTGTAACATACAAAAATATTGGTACAATACCCACCTTTAAGTATACCGATCGATTCAGAATCATCTTTTGAGTTGATTAAGACATGTCCGTCCGTCCGTCTGTCCGGCTGGCTGTCCATGTAAACCTTGTGCGCAAGGTTCAGGCCGCAATTTTCAAAATAATTTGATGAAATTTGGACCAAGCATGTTTTTTGGCACAGGGACGAAACCTATTGAAAATGATTGAAATCGGTCCATTACTTCACCTAGCCCCCATACAACCGTACCTCCCGATTTGAACTTTTTATGTCATAATTACTTCAAATATTCTACTATCTCTCTAAAAATTGGCACAAATAAGTTTTATATAAGTATAAATGACACTGCAGATTTTCGTAAGGATCGGCCCTTATTTGACCCTAGCCCCCTTACAAACCCCCCTTTCAAAAATTGTCTTAAATGTCTAAAATTGACTTGTAACCATTTGTATCGCAATGAAACTCAACAAAACTAACTGTTATTTAAAAATATATCCTTTTTCCCAAATTTACCGAGGATCGGCCCATATTTGACCTATATAAAGCCTCATTTAGAAATTTCAGTTTTTTTTATCAATAAATTGCTTAAATATTTTGGAATTATTGTAATATTCAACATAAAAGTTTCTTTATAAAAATAAAAATGTTAAAAATATTATATGGTCGGCCATACCAGACTATACTTTCCTACTTGTTTTTCCTAAAATAGTGATATAATACGCTGGAACATAATCAACAAACTTGTTGAAAAAGAACACAAATAAAAAAGCAGCATAATAATAACAAGAAAAAAAAGAACACAATTGTCTATGACAAAGAAGTTAAAAGATTGTTTCTGTTTCTTCTCATTTTTTTTGCTAAAATTACAAAAAAGTGGAAATAATAGTTTCAAGGTAATTTACTAAAGAAAATAGCAACAACACAATAATAAATAGCAAATAGTAATAATAGTTGCAAAGAAGACAACAAAACACAATAACAGCCAAGGTGAAATCAGGCGTAACTTGTTTCTTCCACTTTTACAGGAAGACAACAATGAGTAGTTTGTTTTTGTTTTTATTTTTGTTTTTATTTTTGTTTTTCTTCTAAAGAAGCTCCCCTCACCAAAGAAAGTTATGAAAATTCTATTTAATGTTAGTTATTATTTTTTTGTAAATAAACTTGTTTAATTTTATTCCTTATGTGTTGTGTTTCTTTTGTTAATTTTATTTATATGGTAGAATTTTGTAGTTGTTTTGTTTCAAAGACCGGACACATTTTGTTGCCCTTTTTTGTTGCAGACAAGTTAGTAAGTACGAAGTGAGTAGTAAGTAGTTATTTCTTTTTTACTTAGGAATGTTGTCAATTTATGTAGGTTTTCTTTGGTATTGCAAATTTTTTGTTTATTTTTGCACATATTTTCGTTTTTTTTTTTTGTTAAACATTTTTATGATGAGATTTTTGTTTGGTGCGGATATAACGCATTGGTAAGAACATTTAAATTGTATAACAAATATTTCCGTTTAATGTGACAAACGATCCCATGTAGCCTCTACTTTTCTTTATTCTATAGACTAGACTATAGACTAGACTATATACTAGACTTTAGACTAGACTATAGACTACACTATAGACTAGACTATAGAGTAGACTATAGACTAGACTATAGACTAGACTATAGACTAGACTATAGACTAGACTATAGACTAGACTGTAGACTAGACTATAGACTAGCTTTTGGAATACTAAAACTAAACTATTATATATGTTCTATGCACCCATCGCCGATCGCATTTATGACTCATGATTAATTCACTAAAAAAAGGGGAATATATTTTTAAAAACTCATTTATATTCGATGTGAAAGTAAAAAAAATTGTATTCCTTAAATCGTTGTGAGAGCCCATAATTATAAAAAACAAGTAAGAGTGCTATATTCGGCTGTGCCGAATTTTATATACCCTTCACCATAGTGTATTTTAAACATATTTTATAAATTTTAAATTTTTTCCCGACTACATTATTGTTACATCAAAAGCTAAACAAAAAGAACAACAACAACAACGCTAAACGAAATAAAACACAAAATGCACAAGCATCTAAAGGCATCTAAACGGATCATAGACATATACTACATTTTGCACTTGTATAAGTGAAAGAGCGAAAAAACCAGAAATGAGAAGTCATTGTACTCTCATCTCCACAAAAATGCATGTATGGAAAATTGAAATTTAGAAATAATATTAATGTAACACAAAACTAATATTTTTTAGTTTAAAAGTAGCAAATATTTGTTCCCTGTTTTGCACATATTTATTTTAAATATTAAAATATATGTATATAAAATACAAATTTGAGCTTTTTACTATATTTGTAATTAAATATATACATATTAAAGGTAAAGATTAAACAAAATTACATTACATTTTGGTTAATAATTATAATTTGGAAATTATGTTGAAAGAAAAAAAAAACATTTTAAAAAGTTAATAATTCTAAAAACTAATAATATGTATGTAGTGTAGTAGTAAAAAAGTACAACAATAATTAGTATTATCCATCCCTTCATTAATATAATTTCGTTCATTTTCATTGCAAAAGCAAGAAACGAGCGACGACACAACCTTTTTCTTTGACAGCTCAAATGAGACTGAATTGTATTTTCTATGCGTGTGAGTAATCTGTGTAAATTTAGTAACGGCCAAAAAACACTGTGTATAGGAGTTGCCGATCGTGGATCTAAACCAACAGACATCTAAACATACATAACGAAAAAACACAGAAAAACAAAAATAACAACGCAATGACGCCAACAGCATCCAATCCAAGGGTGCCCAAGCCATATGCGTTTGGTACTCTTTTGTTTTTGTAAATGCGCTTAGCTATAGACAGTGTGCTTTCTATACACTTATATGCGCTTAATACTAGCAATACGTTGTTGTTGTTCTTAACAGTATACAAGCAAGAGTAAAACAACAACAGTTTCGTATTCATTGCTGGTAAACATTGACGAGACGTAGATTTTGTTTTTGTTTATCGTAAAAAAAAATTTTTTTAAAAAGCACTTAGAAAAAATTTGTGTTAGTTTTAAATTTAAAACTTACATTATTCGTATAAAAATTATTGTACAATAACTCACAATCTACTCTCATATAATGAAAACGTTTTAGATACTTTTTTCTATTCATTAAAAAATATATTTGCAAAACAAAAGGGAACATTATTTTATTTTAACAAAAATGCAAATCATATTTTTTTGCTGTGTATTTTAGTAGAAAATACACAGCTGAATAAAACCAAATACATCTACATACACATGTATACATCTTTTTCTATATACAGTGTTGTTGTTGCTTTTATAACAATTTTTTGATGAAATTTTCAGAGGTTGTCTCGGATTTTTGCTCATATCTCCGTTATTTACCGACCGATTTTGCTGATTTTAAATAGTGATCTTCTCGAAAGCATGTCCAATAGAATTATTGAAGATTCGGATCTCGCCGATATCTGGGGTCCTCTGATTTCAACAGACAGATAGACGGACAGACAGACGGACATGGCTTAATCGACTCCGCTATCTATAAGGATCCAGAATATATATATTTTATAGGGTCGGAAAATTATATTATAGAAATTACAAACGGAATGAGAAACTTATATATACCCTTCTCACGAAGGTGAAGGGTATTAAAAGAATGTCGGTAAATAAGAAACAATGTTTTATGAAAATTGTACCAAATCTGTAAAATGCCAAAGCAACCTATAACCAAATTTTCATGACTCTAGCTTTTACGGTTTGGGTTGTGCGATGAAGAATAAGTCAGACAATCAGTCACAAAAGCCTTTTATTATATTTATTTTTAATACTAATAACAACAAGAGTGCTATATTCGGCTGTGCCGAATCTTATATACCCATCACCATAGTGTATTTTAAACATATTAGTTTTATAAATTTTTTCCCGACTACATTATTATTACACCAAAACCAAAACAAAATGAACAACAACAACGCTAAACGAAATAAAAAACAAAATACGCAAGGCATCAATACCTACATAACGAAAAACACAGAAAAACAAAAACAAAATAAACAACGCAATAAAACCAAACTACATCCAAATATACGAAGAGAATTCATAAAAAAACACACAGCTGAATAAAACCATATACATACATCTACATACACGTGTACATATTTTTCTAATATACAGTGTTGTTGTTGCTTATTGAACAAAGCATGAAAAAAATATGACATTTTTTGATAAAATTTTCAGAGGTTGTCTCGGATTTTTGCTCATATCTCCGTTATTTACCGACCGATTTTGCTGATTTAGACAAGACTATTGACTAGACTATAGACTAGACTATAGACTAGACTATAGACTAGACTATAGACTAGACTATAGACTAGACTATAGACTAGACTGTAGACTAGACTAGACTGTAGACCAGACAACTCTATAATCTATTGACTAGTGTTTGTAGCAGTCAAGTCTATAGACTAAGGAGTGAGATCGAAAAATTCTTAACTTACATATATGTTTATAAAAAAGAAACCACTAAACTTACAGATTTATTTTTTTTTTATTTGATTAAAATTATTATTACAATTTACAAAAAAAAAATATTTTTATAGTTTTAATCACTAGTGATGAAATTTTGAACCCTTTTCGGAAACCCTTCAATTAACGTTTTTATAGTGCTTTCTGTCACTTTGCTCGAACATGTAGTCCATCTCCGTTTAAAATCTACCACACTTTTGAACACCTTTTTTGGACTCTTCAATTCTCTTTTAACAAGAGCTCAATATCTCTCCTGTGGCCTTAGCTCCGGGCAGTTTGGAGGATTTGCATCTCTTGGTACAAATACCACATTATTGTTCTTGTACCACTCAAGGGCTTGTTTACCATAGTGACAGGATGCCAAGTCAGGCCAAAAATAAGTGGACACATTATGAAGTCTTATGAATGGAAGCAGCCTTTTTTGTAAACATTCCTTGATGTAAATTTCGGTATTTATAGAGCCCGTTGTAACAAATGATTGGCTTCTTTTGCCGCAACTGCATATTGCTTGCCATACCAAGAACTTTCTGGGAAATTTTGTCTGCTTTTGGGTCCTAAACTTTTCTTCAACATTCCCTCGAGCATCAGCAACATAAAACTTTTGACCTGGAAGTTGCGAAAAATCTGCCAGAACATACGTTTCGTCATCCATTATGCAGCAAGAATATTTTTTTATAAAACTTGTCTTCAATTTCCGTGCTCTGTTTTTGGCCTCTAAATTTTTAGCACCGTTCCTGTCAGGAACTTTTTGAGCCGTGTATGTTTTTAAACCTGCATTAGCTTTAACTTTTCGTACCAAATAGTCCGAGCACTGAGCTAACCGAGCTGCTTTCCTACCAGATGTGTTGGGAGCTCTTTTGAAAATGCGTTCTATTTTTTGGCTTTAGAAACATCATGTGGACCATTCCTTCTACCTGAACCAGGTTTTCTATCAACTGACAAGTTCTCCCGGTACTGTTTAATAACATTGGAAACAGTTTGACGGCAGACCTTTGTATGATTGGCCAACTTTTTGTAAGACCAAGTTGGGTTTAGTTGAAAATATTTAATAATTTCAGTACGCACTTTTTTCTGGTCACTCATTTTAATCAGATTAACAAAAAAATTAATATAATTGACATTACACATAATAACTGACATGTTTTTCAAAGGTAACTTGATCAAAAAAAAAATCAAATAATACTTTGGTTGAAAAATGTAATGAAAAACGTGTGTTAAGAATTTTTCGATCTCACTCCTTAGATCATAGATTTGTCTATATACTAGTCTAAAGACTATGCCACAGATTTATCCAGATGCAGTCTTTAAACTGGTCCTAAACTATTCCATAAACTAGACTAGTTTATAAACTAATCCTAAGACTAGTCCATAGATTTGTTCACTAGTCCATTGACAAATTTAGGGACTAGTCAAAAGACTAGTCCATATTCTATATTTCATAAATCCAATAAAGACTCTTAATATCTAACCCAATTATCAGATTCCTATCCAAACTACATATTTCCAACAACAGGGAATAATCTAAAAAAAAATCCAATTTGTTACAAGATTTCTATTTGTTTATTTTCTGTAAAATGCAAGACACTTCCTCTATTATAAATCACTTGTCATAAGTTGTTCTCATCGCTATAAGAAATGTATAGAAAAAGTAAATAAATCTAGAAAATAGTTCATATTTTTCACACAGTTCAAAACATAACAGAATAATAAAAAATACTTAATATTTATATACAAACGGATATGACCATCATTGATCTTATAAAAGTTGTGCTTTATGGAAGACTCATCATCTCGTGTGCGAGATTTTGAAAAGATTTCTTTGTATTCTTTTAGAGTAATTTTCTAAACAAATAAATGTTTAACTTAAGTAAGGGGGAGTAGTAGGAGGAAATGGTTATTGTGTCTAAAACATTTAAACACATCATCATAAAATCTGTTTTTATATTAACTTTTATTTTCTTGCTACGTATTTTGTATTGAGAAGAATTAATAATAAATATTCACAAGAAAAAAATAATTTAAAAATATTTTTATAGGAAATTCCAATGAATGTGGTCAGTATTTAGTGGGTCAATTAAAATAGACAAGAAATACTTTATGTTTATAAATCAAACAACAACAGCAGCAAACGTATGAAGAAAAATTGTTTATAAATAAAAGCAAAAATACAAAGAAAAAAAAAAAACATTTTATTAATTATAAATTTATAAAATGCTTAAGGAATAATTAATTATAGTTTGTTACTATATTATTTATTGTTTTTTATACATTTCAATATAACAATTTTAAATATTTTTATTTCAATTTGTTTTGTTTTTATTAATAGAGGAAAAATAACGTGTGTGTGTGTTGTTTGTTTGAACGGAACTGTTTTTCAAACATTAAACAAACAACTTCCGTTTTGTGTCTACTACTACTACAACTATTCTTTTTTTATTTATTTATAAACCCCGTTTTATCAATTTACATTATATTGTGTTTATATTGAAAAATTATTCAACTATTTGCAAAGCAAAATAATAAAGGGTGTTTAGTTAGGACTTTGACAATCATTTTTAAAGAAATTTAAGTAGAATCTAATGAATGTTTTTGTACAATGGTCTAAACTATTAACTACTTCAAGGATTTCATTATTGTTCCCAATCTAGTTCAACTAAAGAACTATTACCAAGTCTTTGGACTATCAAATCAATCAGAAGCTCTTTTCCCTTTTGTAATACCCTGTATTGTGAAAGTTAATTTTATGACTATTTGTGCATTGAATTATATACACCTCCTCCATTATTTATATTTGATTATTATAAATAAGTCTGGTTGAATTCTTTTTTATTTATAAATTGCAATTGTTTTTTTTTTAACTTCCATAGAGTTTATTACTTATTGTTTTTGTTTATATATATTTTTTCCATTTTTATTTTATATTTTTTTAACAAATATTATATACAAACACAATTTATGCAAATTATTTTAATTTTTGTATACAATTTTATAAATGGACAATTCTTTGTAATTATATTTAATAAATTTCAACTGTTGTAATGAATATTAATTGATTAATTTAATCAAACATTTATTTAGTTATTTTGTAGTCGTACGTGTAAGAATATTCTTATTTGAATGCAATACGAAAGGGGAATGAAAGAATCAAAAATGGAATTTAACTAGAAAAGAACTACAGAACTACAATAGAAGTAGTAACAGAACTAGAATAGAACTAGAATAGAATTAGAATAAAACTAGAATAGAACTGGAACATAACAAGAATAAAACAAGAGCAGAATTAAAACAGAACAAAAACAAAACTAGAACAGAACCAGTGCAGAACTAGAACAGAACTAGAACATAACTAGAATAGAACTAGAACTGAAAAAAACTAGAACTGAACTAGAACTGAACTAGAACTGAACTAGAACTGAACTAGAACTGAACTAGAACTGAACTAGAACTAGAACTAAACTAGAACTGAACTAGAACAGAACTAGAACTAAAGTAGAACTGAACTAGAAGTGAACTAGAACTGAACTAGAACTGAACTAGAACTGAACTAGAACTGAACTAGAACTGAACTAGAACTGAACTAGAACTGAACTAGAACTGAACTAGAACTGAACTAGAACTGAATTGGAATTGAACGAGAACTAAACTAGAACTAAACTAGAACTGAACTAGAACT
This sequence comes from Lucilia cuprina, assembly GCF_022045245.1. Taxonomy (NCBI): domain Eukaryota; kingdom Metazoa; phylum Arthropoda; class Insecta; order Diptera; family Calliphoridae; genus Lucilia; species Lucilia cuprina. The sequence goes on along the minus strand of NC_060953.1, from coordinate 41,404,508 downwards.
AAACTAGAACTAAACTAGAACTCAACTAAAACTGAACTAGAACTGAACTAGAACAGAACTAGAACAGAACTAGAACAGAACTAGAACTGAACTAGAACCAAACTAGAACTGAACTAAAACTGAACTAGAACTGAACTAGAACTGAACTAGAACTGAACTAGAACTGAACTAGAACTGAACTAGAACTGAACTAGAACTGAACTAGAACTAAATTAGAACTAAATTAGAACTGAACTAGAACTGAATTAGAACTGAACTAGAACTGAACTAGAACTTAACTAGAACTGAACTAGAACTGAACTAGAACTGAACTAGAACTGAACTAGAACTGAACAGGAACTGAAGCTGAACTAGTACCTAATTCGTGGGAAAGTAGTACATGAATCGTATGATAACCTTTAGAAAGAAGAGAAGGCAAATTCCGTTTAAATTAATTTTATCGAAGTTGTATTTTTAGCCAATAAAGGGTTAATGTTTAAGATTACGTCTAGTCTTAATTTTTTATACATTTTCCTAAAATCACCAACAAACAAAAACTTATTTTTGTCTAATTCAAAACATTAAGTTTTTTACAGACAAAATCATTTATTTATTTTTGTTGTTTCTTGCCATTAAACAATTGTAATTTATCATAAAAAAAGAAAAAAAAATCAACAACACGAGACGAAACTTTATAAAAAAATCAAAAATAGAAAAAAAAACTTTAAAGTAAAAATTAAGACATTTTTTGTCATTTTATTGTTGTTACTTAAAATGAATGAAATTTAATGAATGCAAATAAATAATACAAAAAAAGTAAAAGAAACGAGACAAAAAGCAACCAACCTCCTTAACTACAACAAACAAAAGTACTCGACATAAAAATGACATAAAGAGTGAGACATATACAGATAGACAGACGGGCGGACGGACGGAAACATATATACTACATAGTTAAAACAAAAGAAAAGTATGAAAAGAATACAAAATTTCCAAAAAAAAAAACTACAGTTTTTTACAATTTGACATACAGATGAAGGACTACAGAATTACATTCATCAGTCGCTTTCAAATTTTATGTGACAGAAACTGAAAAAAAAGTAAACAAACAAAATCTGCTCTATGACTGAAATTGCAGATCGGCTATAGAGAAGTTTAAGTTAGCAACACTTTTAGTGGTGTCTATTATTTTGAAAGTTGCCACTTGTCAAAAAAAAAACATAATTTTAAATCGATGCAAGTGCTTAGTGTTGATATTATAAAATGCCCTTAAGGCATTTTTAAGATTACAAAATATTTTTATGTTTTAAAATTCTCCATAGGGGAGATTTTCCACTATTGTTTATTGTATTTTTTTTGGCAAAATATACAAAAGAAAATTTTAACAAATCTACAACAACAATAAAATTTAAGTAGAAGGCGTAAGTGGTGACAAAAAATCCAGTCTTTTTTTGGGTTGTTTTTATTTTTAACTAGAATTTTACATTAACGCCAAAAAAACACTAACTTTCAACTTTAGATTTCAAGAAATACAAATAAAATCATCCCTATTTATATTTATTTAAGTAGTTTCGAAAAGATTTTAGCAAATTGTATTTCCATTAAAAAAGATGTGTTTTTTTAAGCTTCCTGCTCTCGTTTACAATTCATGTTCGAAATAAAGTTTTGCATTGAAATTAGGGTGTTTATTTTATTTTTTTTGTCTAGAAAAGGAATATAAAACATTTTTCACCTTTGTAACAATTATAAGGTAAATTTTACTTTAATTGTGGCATATATATAATATGAACTATAGTTTATAGTCTGAACTAATCACGGCTGTTATGAAATCTGATTGCTCTCGGAATCAGATTTGAAACCGACCAAAAATTGATTTTGGCGTCATAGAAGCCAATGTTATTGGTTTCATATTCGAATCAGAATTGTAATCGGAATTTGATGTCATAGAATCTGATGTTATCGTTTTTTTTGTCAGAAATAATCCGATCAGCTGACTGCTTACAGATTTGCAGTTTTCTTTTGTTTTGTTAGTTTGTGGAATGTTGTTGGAAAATTTAAGTTAAATAAATAAAAATTTAATAATATATATAAATATTCAATTATTTTTGGCACAAATAGGGTCAAACATAGAAATGCAACGCAGAATGCATTATTTTTAGAGTTCATGGAGAAGAACCCAGATATAGCAAAAGGTTTCACAAAACGCGTTAAAGTTTTAGTGGATTCTCTTTGGCAGGAATTGACGGTTTCTCTACACGGCGCTGGTCCGCCGAATAAGGATGTTAATGGGTGGAAAAAGGTAAACTATTTGTTTAAAGTTCATTAATTTGGCAACAATACAACGGATACAGTACTTCTGCCTAGACTTATGGTTGAATCGTTTCCAACTTGGTAAGACCCTTCTGCTAAAAATCGCAATGTTGCAGCCAGTTGAATCACGCAGGGAATGGTTGATGTTCTTTTACAATGTACAATATCATTACGAACGCTTCTTTATTCAGACGGTATTGTCCAATGAATCTGTAAACCACTAAAGTGTTAAAACCACTTCCCGACCAAATCAAAATCTCTACTTACACAGATTCTGGCAGTTCCAATGGATTGCTGTGATCCCTTAAAATTTTTCTTTAGATAATTCCCTTAAATAATCTTGACTATAGTAAAATCTAGAGAAGGGTCTATAGTTTGGACAAGGGTTTATAGTCTGGTCTAGAGCCCATAGTTCAGATTATAGAGTATTTCCTCTAGTCTATATTTTAAAGTACAATCTTAGTTTAGAATATAGTTTGGACAAACGTCTATAGAATGATCTACAGCTTGGAGTATAGTCTATACCCTACTCTATGATCTAAAGTCTGGTCTAGAGCCTTTATTTTGGACTTTAGTTTATAATCTTGACTATAGTATATAGTCGCGTCTATAGTCAAAAGTGCGAACAAGAGTCTATAGTCATGACAAGAGTCTATAGTTTATAGTGCAGATTATAAAATATTTCTTCTAGTCTGGTCTATAGTTTATAGTCCATAGACTCTAATCTATATTTTAAACTGCAATCTTAATATGGAATATAATTTAAAGTCTGGACTATATTATATATTTTCTACTGTAGCCTACATCTTGGACTATAACCTATAAAAGGGACTATGATCTGGACTAAAGTCTATAATCTGGACTATAGTATATAGGCTGGACTAGAGTTTGGACTATAAAATATAATCTGACTGTAGTCCTTAGTCTAGACTATAGTCCTTAGTCTGGACTATAGTCCTTAGTCTGGACTATAGTTCTTAGTCTGGACTACAGTCCTTAGTCTGGACTATAGTCCTTAGTCTGGACTATAGTCCTTAGTCTGGACTATAGTCCTTAGTCTGGACTATAGTCCTTAGTCTGGACTATAGTCCTTAGTCTGGACTATAGTCCTTAGTCTGGACTATAGTCCTTAGTCTGGACTATAGTCCTTAGTCTGGACTATAGTCCTTAGTCTGGACTATAGTCCTTAGTCTGGACTATAGTCCTTAGTCTGGACTATAGTCCTTAGTCTGGACTATAGTCCTTAGTCTGGACTATAGTCCTTAGTCTGAACTATAGTCCTTAGTCTGGACTATAGTCCTTATTCTGGACTATAGTCCTTAGTCTAGACTATAGTCCTTAGTCTGGACTATAGTCCTTAGTCTGGACTATAGTCCTTATTCTGGACTATAGTTTATATTTTGAACCACAATCTTAATCTGTCCATAGTCTGGACTATTTTATATATTTTCGAAATTATATGATTTTGGAACCAACATTTTCTTCTGTAGTCTATAGCATGGACTATGATCTAAAGTCTGAATAAGAGCCTATATTTCGGTCTATAGTCAAAACTCAAGACTATAGTCTGCAGTGTGCACTATAATCTGGACTAAAGTCTACATTTTGGCCTTAAGGCTATAGTTCGGATTATAGTCTATAGTATTATAATATATATTATAGTCTATAATCTCGGATATTGTTTATAGTCTGCACTATAGTATACAATCTGAACAATAGTCTATAGTTTGGGCTATTGTCTATAATGCAGCCTATAGTCTGGAATATAGTCTAAGGTTCAGATTTTAGTATTTTATTTGGACTTATATTCAAAGGTTTAAGTAACAATTGGGACTAAATTTGGATTATAATCTGAATTTTATTCGAATTTCAAAATTCCTAAAATATTAAAATTCCGCTAGAAAAAATCACCGCCCTAATATCAATTGTACGTTAAACTAAATTGTCTATTTTTATGCGTACTAAATTAAATTTAAATTAAGTTAGAAAATTGTACGCATTTTATTATTGTGTATCTTGATTTCTAGATTGAATAAAAACATCTTATTGTTAGAGAAGACACAGTCTTTTTTTGTAAAATTGCCAAGGGCAATCAAATTGTTTTGTGCGCTAAATTTTCATTTCTAATGCATAAATTAACAATAAAGAACTTTTCTGTGTTTAAATATATGAAATTTAAATCATGTCATTTTTTGCAAAATTATTAATACTTGTCTAAATTAAGACAGAGAGAGAGAAAGAGAGAGTTAAAAATTCAAACAAAAGTTACTTTTTTACCGAAATCTTAACGATGCTTTCGGTTTGGGAGCAGAGTTAATGCCTATTTTTGTAAAAAAAAGATCAAGACGGCAAGCAGCTCTCCCAAAATTTTCCTATTTTCTCATTTTTAAACTTATACAGGTATAAAAACACTTAGTTAGAGAGCTCATAAGTTAATCGCTCAATCGACTTAAGCTTTAAAATATAGTTTTTAAATTTATTATTTAGGTTTCATAGAAGTCCCCTGAAGTCCCCCTTCTAAAGACGTTCTTTATGAAATACCCATTTTTTCTAATTGTTAGCTTTTGTTCTCTTTATATAAACAATTTTTTGCATGAATTTTTCATTCATATACATATATATATTTTTTTCATTATGACCTAGTTTTCATCATCATCAACATCAGTAGTTGTTGCTGTCGTGTCATAAATATTATAATCATCATATTTATGATGGCGTGAGATTTTTCACTGGAACTATTTACGAGAGAAGCTGTGATTTTGAGGGGTAAAGTCGGAACTTCTACACAATTAGAACTATAATGATTTAGTTTGTTTGATAGTTGTTGACGTTTTAGAACTAAAAGCAAATGAGTATTATTGTTAGGCCGAGTGTGACATTTAAAAGTTTAAAGTACAATAATAATAATAATAGTAATAAAAAATATACGAGATGTTTTTCAACAAAAAATTAAATCAGTAAAGATAAAAATTTTTCTTTGCAAAAAAAAAAAAAAAAATATTAAATTTAAAATTGTGTGTTTGTGGGGACTATCGTTTAAATGGGGATTGAATCTATTGTTTGGACTATAGTGTATAGTCTGGAGTATAGTCTGTTGTCTGCACTATAGTATGGAATATAATCTACATGCTGGATCACAGTCTGTATTATATAGTCTATAGTCTAGATTATATTATTTACTATAGTTTATAGTTCTGACTAAATTCTAGATTATAGTCTATAGTCTGGATTATATAGTCTATAATCTAGATTATATATAGTCTATAGTCTAGATTATAGTCTTCACAAGTCTATAATCTGGACTCGATTCTATAGTCTGGATTATATTCCATAATCTGGACTATAGTCTTTACTATAGTTTATAGTTCTCACTAAAGTCTGTATTATAGTCCGCAGGCTGGACTATAGTCTGTAGTCCATAGTCTGGAATATAGTTTATTGTCTGGACTCTAGTCTATAGTCTAGACTACCGTCTATAGTCTGGTCTACAGTCTATAGTCTAAATGTTTGTCAACATTTTGGATTACAGTCATTAGTGTAGTTTATAGTCTGGACTATATTATTTACTATAGTTTACAGTTCTGACTAAAGTCCGGATTAGTCTATAGTCTGTACTATGGTATGGAATATAATCTACATGCTGGACTGTAGTCTCGATTATAGTCTATAGAATATGGTTTATACTCTGGACTATAGTCTTTACTTTAGTTCTCACTATAGTCATATAGTCTATAGTCTCGACTATTGTCTATAATCGGCATATAAGTCGATAGTTTGGACTAAATTCCATAGTCTGGAATATAGTATATTGTTTTGACTTTAGTCTATAGTTTAATCTATAATCTATAGTCTGGACTACAATCTATAGTCTGGACTACAGTCTATAGTCAGGACTGCAGTCTATAGTTTATAGTCTGGACTATAGTTTATAGTCTGGACTATAGTTTATAGTCTGGACTATAGTTTATAGTGTGGACTATAGTTTATAGTCTGGACTATAGTTTAATGTCTGGACTATAGTTTATAGTCTGGACTATAGTTTATAGTCTGGACTATAGTTTATAGTCTGGACTATAGTTTATAGTCTGGACTATAGTTTATAGTCTGGACTATAGTTTATAGTGTGGACTATAGTTTATAGTCTGAACTATAGTTTAATGTCTGGACTATAGTTTATAGTCTGGACTATAGTTTATAGTCTGGACTATAGTTTATAGTCTGGACTATAGTTTATAGTCTGGACTATAGTTTATAGTCTGGACTATAGTTTATAGTCTGGACTATAGTTTATAGTCTGACTATATTTTATAGTATGGACTATAGTTTATAGTCTGTACTATATTTTATAGTCTGGACAATAGTTTATAGTCTGGACTATGGTCTATACAAACGATATAAGTCCATACTCTCGATATGAGTCTATGGTCTGTATATTACACTTTAATGTGAACTATAGTCTCTAGTCTTAACTATAGTTTAAAGTCTGGACTATAATATATGTAGTCTGAACTATATTTTATAGTCTGGACTATAATCTAAACTATAGTCTACAATCTGGACTTTAGTGTGGGCTGTAGTCTCTATTCTTAAATATATTTCAAAGTCTGAACTATAGCTTAGTATGTAGTCTGGATTATCGTCCCTACTATAGTTCTCTACTGTAGTGTTTAATACAGTTTGTCTATATTTAGAACTTGAATCGGTATTCTGAACTATAACTTATAGTCAAAGCTCTAGTCTATAGTCTGTAATAAAGACTATTGTCTACAGTTTATACTATCTTTGATAATCTGGATTATACATAGTCTAACATAAACACTAAACATAGTCTGACATCTAGTCTATACATTTTCTTCAAATTCTCTTAAATCTAATAATTTTTTGACATTTATTCTCTATTAAAGACTTAAATGACAATTGTTCATGTTTGTTTTTTTCTTCATTTCTTTCATTATCTCAATAATGAATGACAAATATTTATTGATTTTTTTATGTGTCTACTTTTTATGTTTATTTTTCTTTCTACTTTAGCTTCAATGAATTTATTTCCGTTTTTTTTTCTTTTTTTTCGTTTTGCTTAACATATGACAAATCATTTCATTCATACATCCAATCCTTTAAAAACTTGCCAGGCAGCAAGCCAGTCAGCCAGCCAGCCAGCCAGCCAGTCATTGACAAAAGATGAATAATAAGAAGAAAATAAAATAAAACCAACAGTCAGTTGTCAACACTTTTATAATGGATATTTTTTAACCCTTAACAGCTCAGAGGGAATTACATGAATTAAAAACTATTTTCACAAAGAAATTTGAATTTTATCAATTTTTGGAAATTTTTATTAAACCTTAACAAGGATAATATCGTATTAGATTTAAATTGATATTATGCCAAAAATTTGTTTCGTTTAATGTTATACTCTTAAGGGTTAATTATATAGTAGACAGATTTGAATAGTACTACTCACGTAGTACTCATATAGTAAAATACAATAACAAAAAAAAAAAAAAAAACAAATAAGAGTAAAGTAGTGGTATTGTTAAAATGAATAGTAAATGGTTGTCATACCCTAAACATATAACCATTCATTTCTTTTTTTATCCTTTTAACAAAATGTTCTGGCCCTAAAACTGGCAAATCTACAAATCTACAGTCATATTTCTCTTAAAGTCAACATATGCACAAATACTCTCACATACAATACACCCCCAAACAAATACAATTAATTGCAACAGCAGCAGTAGAATTGCATAGTATGGTAAATATACCATGAGTATTTATGATTGTAGTAAGTGAATCCTTATAACAAAGGTCCTGTCAAATTTTTCTTTTTCTTGTTCTTCTTTTTTTTTCTATGAATGTTTGTATGACTTTAATAGGGGGTGTTTGAATGTTTGGTTTCAATTGTAATTCTGTATTTAAACTTGTACTCGTCGTCTCGTATTTGTTTTTGTTTCTCGTTTAGAGATGAGAGTGATTCTTGTTATTTTTCCATTTACATTTTATTGCTCCCTTTTTTTATTTGTGGCAGGTTTAACCCTGGCATTTAGTGTTAATACTTTTATACTTATTTTGTGGATTTTTTTCCTTCCATTTGCTTTCAGCATATAGTTTTTCAAAAACCAATTAAACATATTGCTTTTATTGGACAAAAACTATATGGAAGGGCAAAAAGAGGGAAAAAGTAATGTTTTGGTAATAGGAAAATCTTGTACGAGTTGTAATTGTATATGTTCTGACGTTTTTAGTTTGGGTCTAGATTATTTTAGAATTATTTTCTTTTTGTTTTTTGAGTAATTTTTAATTATATATAGTTTGTCCGTTTGATTGTTGGAAACGTGTGTCCGGTTAATATGTCTTTATCTTTAGAGTTGGTATGATGTGTGTTAGATGGGTGGGTGGTTGGTTGGGTGTGACCTTATGTCAACAATAACTAAATGTCAGCTGTTTAAGGTTTCAATCGATTTTTTTTATATATATTTGTTTAAGCTTGATAATTTGTTATTAAATAATATGGCGTTTAATTGAAAAAGAGATATTTTTTTACAAATATCTGTTTTACTTTAAAAACAAAATTTAGATTTCTAATGGTTGGTTGTTGTTGTAACAGCTCGACTGTGGCCGATAGTTCTTTTCTGGGGAAAAAAACTTTCGGTTGATACAGCTGTCGCTGGGTTGAAAATCTTTGGCCGAGTATGACTCGGGTCGTTCCGGAGCGAAGATCCAAATGTCATGGGAACGACAATGGTTGGTTGGTTTATGTGGTAGTTCACTGCACGCAAACCGGACCACTTCACTCGTCAGATGTAGTATTTATAGTATTAGATCCAGCCTGTTGCTGTGAGAAATCTGAGGATGTCATTGACCATAGACTCAGAAATCTCACTAAGGTTAGATTTGATGTAGCTGCCAAGGAAGCGGTTTGCCTTTAGGGCTAGAGCAGGGCATTCAAAGAGGAGATGGAAGACCGTTTCTTTCTTTTCGTAGTCTTTTTAACTGCGACAGTGATCATTGAAAGGGAGCCAAAGCCAACTTGCATGTTTGCCTAATACCCAGTGTCTATGTACCAGTTTAGACTATGTACCAGTTTACGTACCAGTCTGCAGTCAAGAAAATAGAAGTACAGATAGTCCAGGCCTGACTATATATAGATCAGACAGTTGTCCATACTATAGACCACTATATTCTAGACCATAAACCAAACTTTCGTTCATCATATAGTCCAGTGCACAGACCATACTATATATCAGAATATAACATGACCCTACTATACAATAAATGATAGTACGAAAATATTGCTCATACTATAGGCCCAAATATAGTCCAGACTCTAGACCTGACAATAGTCCAGACAATAGACCACTCTGTAGGCCAGACTACAGAACTATAAATAGTCCAGACAAGACTACAGTCCATACTAAAGGCGAAACTATAGACCAAACTATAGTGAGACTATAAACTAAACTTTAGTTCAGCTTATAGTCTAGCACATAGACCATATTATAGTTCATAATATAGACTAGTATATTGAACCTACTATAAATCAGATCATAGGCGAAATTATAGTTCAGACTAAAGACCCGACTTTAAACCAAACTACTATTCAGACTATAGACCAAACTATTATACACATTCTAGACCAAACTATAGTCCAGACTTTAGACAAAAAAAACTATATATATATATTGTAGACTGCAGTTCCGATAACATAACGAACTACAAACCGTCTATGGTTCACAATATATACCAGACTAAAGACTTAAATACAATCCAAACTAAATGCCAGACTATAGTTCAGACTATAGTCCAAAAAAAATAGAACAGAACACAATACATTCTACAGACCAGACAGAATACCAACTACTATAGACTATAGACTAGGCTATCTATATTTTAAGCTATAGATCAGATTATACACCAAACTATGGTTCAAACTATAGATCATACTATAGAACAGATCATAGGAAAGACTATGGTCCATGCTATAGAACAGACTATAGTCCAGAATATAGACTAGCCCATAGTCCAGACTATAGACTAGCCTATAGTTCAGACTATAGACTAGCCTATAGTCTAGACTATAGACTAGCCTATAGTCCAGACTATAGACTAGCCTATAGTACAGGCTATAGACTAGCCTATAGTCCAGAATATAGACTAGCCTATAGTCCAGAATATAGACTAGCCTATAGTCCAGACTATAGACTAGCCAATAGTCCAGACTATAGACTAGCCTATAGTCTAGACTATAGACTAGCCTATAGTCCAGACTATAGACTAGCCTAGAGTCCAGACTATAAACTAGGCTATAGTTTAGTCTATAGACTAGCCTATAAACCAGACTATAGACCGCTCTATAGACCAGAATATATATCTAGCTATAAACCAAATTATACACCAATCTATGGTTCGAACTATAGAACAGATCATTGAAAAGACTATAGTCCATGCTATAGAACACACTATAGTCCACACTAAAGATCAGATTATTGACCTGACTAAAGATCATGCTAAAGACCGGAATATAGATCAGTCTTTAAGCCATGCTAAATTCTACAATATGGCTTAGACTATATACCAGGCTAAAGTGCAGACCATAGTCCATACTCCAGAATATAGATCAAACTATAGCCCACACTATACACTGTACAAAATACCACAACTTCAACAATATATAAGTAAAGATTCTGCCACATTATATTGCACAACACATGCCACATAAAATATCTATGAAAAAATTTTGTTGTTGATTATATCAAGAATCTTAAAATCAGTAGACAGAAAATTATTGGATAGATGGTGGTTGGTTGGCACGATACTCCATGGTTGCTGTAGTAGTTGTTGACAGCATACTGTTGTATTTATTTACGTACTTGTGAATTACGTACGCTGCACTAAAAGTACGTGCAATAACCTTGGCCTCATCTAGATTAGACACAAAATCGAAAGAGAGAGAGGGGGAGAAAGAAAGAGGAAAAATGCCCAAAAAGGGCACAACACACGCTTCATTGGAATACGTCGACAATTACAAGAAACCCAACAATGAAACCCATAAAATACATAAATATTTATGTTTGAAATTCTAGGCATCGAACAGAATCTAGAGAATGTTTAGAAAATAAACAAAAACAACTTTTCTACTTCTTCTTTTTCCTTAATTTATCCAATTTTATTACATTTGACCATTAAAGCGGAAGTTATATTGGCATTCTTGGGTTACAGCCATAACACTAAACATTTTTTGGGAACACCTTATACAAGTTGTAATAAAAGTAAGAAATGCCCAGCATTTGTTTGAATGTTTTCTTTCTTTCAAATACTTGTCTAGCAGAAGGAAAAGTTTTGACAAAAAGCAGCACGTAACTATTTTGCCAGACTTTAGCTGCTTTTATGGATGACAGCAGAAGCAGACTATATGGATAAAAATGGTATTGGTAGGCGGCATTGTAGCTAGTTGTCAATATTACATATATATTTTTTGAAATACTTTTTTGGCTTAATGCCAAAAAATATATAAACTAAACTTTAAAAGCCAAAATAACTATAAAAAAATGTATACATGACCATTAATAATAATAATAACAACAACAACAAAAAAGAATTAAATATAATAAAAAGTAAGAGTTACAAGAGTTGTTTTTTTTTTGGTAATTTGGCGCTATATGGCTTGTCATGTTCTTTTTTAGAGCTTTCGTTTCGATTTTTAACCACCCGCTTGCAAATTGTAATATAAAATAGTTGTATTCTTTTGGGATTAAAAAAAAAATATTTTTATATTGTTAGCCAAAAAAATATATAGTATTTTTTTGTTTGTTATATATCCATTTATCATATATTTTAGTTAAATGTCAATAACACAAATTGCATATAACAGCATCCGTTTAAAAGAAGACAGATTGATATACATATACATATGTATGTATATAAAGAGATGAGTAAATATATATACATATATTGGACCTTAATATTTGTAATAATAGTGATGGCAACACCTTTCCCTAATATAGTAATAAAGAGTCCTAACTTAGATAATGGTTCAATTTAGTTCAGATATTAATATAGACTGTAGACCAGGCAAGCTATATACCAAATTGTAAACAGGACTATGGACAAGACTACAGACAAGACTTTATTCGCGACTTTACTATAGGATATACATATTCAGCATTTAGAACAGACTATAGTCGAGACTACAATCCACACAATAGGTTAAACATAGACCAGACTATATTAAAACATGAGAATATACATTTTGGTCCAAACTACTACATACTATAGTCCATATTATAGACCAGACTACAGTCGAAACTACATACCATAATTTAACTAAATAGACTAGACTATTATCGGAATAGACCATACTGTGGTCTCGACTATAGTCCAAACTATTGATAGATTTAGATTATAGAACAAACAGCATACATACAGATCTGTTTCTAGACTACACTATATATGGTTTACAAATTATCGTACTAGAAGCTTTAGACCTAATATAGAGCAGACTATAGTCTTAAATTTATTCTAGACTACAGACAAGACTGTAGTCCAGGTTATTGGCCAGATTATAGTTCAAACCTTAAACCAGTTTGTAGTCCAGACTATAGACCAGACAATAGTTCAGACCATAAACCAGAATATAGTCTAGAATATAAACATACATATATTCCAGACTATAGAACAGACTTTCGACTAGACTATACTCTATCTATATCCAGACTACTTACTAGACTACAGACCAGTCTAAAGTCCAGTCAATAGACCAAACTACAGTCCAGCCTATAGTCTATAGACCAGACTAGAATCCAGTCAATAGACCAGACTAGAGTCCAGTCAATAGACCAGACTAGAGTCCAGTCTATAGACCAGACTAGAGTCCAGTCTATAGACCAGACTAGAGACCAGTCAATAGGCCAGACTAGAGTCCAGTCTATAGACCAGACTAGAGTCCAGTCTACAGACCAGACTAGAGTCCAGTCTATAGACCAGACTATTGTCCAGTCTATCGACCAGAATACATTCCAGTCTATAAAGCAGACTACAGTGCAGTTAATAGACCAGACTAGAGTGCAGTTATTAGACCAGACTAGAGTCCAGTTATTAGACCAAACTAGAGTCCAGTCTACAGACCAGTCTAGAGTTCTGTTTATAGACCAGACTAGAGTCCAGTCTATAGACCAGACTAGAGTCCAGTCTATAAACCAGATTGCAGTCTATAGTCTATAAATCAGATTACAGTGTAGTCTATAGACCAGAGCGAAGGCCAGTTTATAGACCAGATTACAGGTAAGTGTATAGACCAGACTATAGTCAAAACTATAGACCAAACTGTTGCGAACACTGCAGTGCAGATAATAACGTCCACTCTATAGACCAGATTATAGATCAAACTGCAGTGCACTTAATAGACCAGATTACAGACCAGTTTGTAGACCAGATGATAGACCACTTTATAGATCAGTTGATAGTCCGCTCTATAAACCATTTTTTAAAAAAATAAATTGGCAACACTGAAACACCTATTGGATTTCTAAACAAATTGCAATAGACAAAAGAGAGAGAGAGAAAGAAATGACATGACAAAAAACTACAATTGATTGCTTTTTAAAAGGATTAAGTATGATTAATGTTTGATGTCTGCTATTTTAAGGATATACAATTTTTTTGCTCATTATTATCCTTTCTAAAATAGAATGTTAGACAATTGATAAAAATTTTTATGAGAGAGAGAGAGAACAGCTGTTCTGTAACTATAATAGACAAGCTGTTTAAAGCATGAATATGTTTCAATAATTAAATTTTAAAATGAATATGTATGTTGAATAATTAAGAATATTTAATATAAAAAATGTCAGTTTTAAAATTAATGTCTAAAACTCAAGAGAATCTATGAGAGCCACAAATATGTCATGAATAATAATGATACTTACTAATATGTTGTATTGAAATTTTACAATAAAAATTTATTTAAATAATTACCTGCAAAGAAAAAAATAAAAAAAAATATTAAAAAATATGTTTATTAACAGTAAATACAAGATTTTATATAATTAATCATAGATCAAAATAAAGGTTTAAGCTTGATAAATATGTTTTAACTAGATTTTAACTATTTTTTGTTTACTTGAGTGGGTTTATTTTGATTTATTTATAATCTTTACTTAATTTTCATTATAATTTTATAAAAAAAAATTGTCTCAATTAACACACACGCACATGTACACAATTATTGTATTTGACATTTCATTAAGTTTAATATTATTTCTATTTTTATTATTATTGTTATGTGTTTTTTTTTCAAAATCCCTTAATTTACTTTATAATAAATAAAAAATAAAGTATGTAATCTTATATCTTTATTATTGACAACAAATACTCCAATAAATTGTAATTTGCATAAATATTAAAGAAAAAAAATTTGATTTTAATTTGAAGTGATTTCTTTTTTTCTTTTCAAATTTCAAATATAATTTTATTCCCCCTTTAAATAAAATAACAAAAAAAAACACAAAATCTAAATCAAAACAAAAGAAGAAAAGAAAAGCGAAAAAGAGTGTTCAAGTGGGTGTGTATGATGAGCGCGGCACCCACTTTAAAACAACAATAACATTATTAAAAAGAAAACATAAAATCAATGAATGAACGAACGAACGAACGAATGAATGAATATTTTGACAACAAGAATGAATTGTTATGAATGAATTTGTTATTTCCCCCATATTTTCTTTAATAAAATAATAGTATTGTTGTTGCTGTTGTAAAAGAAAAAAACTGTGTAAAGAAATTTGTTTATAATTAGAAAAATTCTAAATAAGTTTAATAAACATTTTCTTAAAATATATACACCGCTAGTTACATGACAATGACAGTTAGTTATGTAAACAAATGGAGACTGCAGCTAGAGAATGAGTGAGAGAAAGAGGGAGAGTGTGTGTGTGTGTGTGTGTGATTAATTCAAACCATTGTTATTGTTTATGTAAAATATGTGTTAAAGAAAAAAATTTGTTATAAAAAAAGGATAAACGGATGATTTTTTTTTGAAAAAAATCTGTTATACAGTAGAAAAACTGTTATACATGATTTCTTTTAAGATAAAAGGGTTGTAGAACAAACAAGTAAGAGTGCTATATTCGGCTGTGCCGAATCTTATATACCCTTCACCATAGTGTATTTTGAACATATTAGTTTTATAAATTTTTACAAACGAAATGACAAACTTATATATACCCTTCTCACGAAGGTGAAGGGTATAAAAATAAACTGTTATACATAATGATTACTTAAAAAGATGTGTTATACGGGACATATTTTCTATTCAAAACTATATAAACTGTTATACACATAACTGTTATACAAAACTATATAAACTGTTATACATAACTACAAATTTTTCTAGGAAAAGCTGTAATACCATAAAAAAAACTGTTATACACTTTATATATAATATATGTAACTGTTATAAAACAATTTCTCTAGGAAAAGTTGTGATACGCACTTTTTTCTATAGAAATAACTGTTATATTAAAAATTTTTGTAGAGAATTTCTCTGTAAAAACACTGTTATATATAATTTTTTCTATACATAGAATTGTTTTACGAACAATTTTCTACAGAAAAACTGTTATACATAATACTGTTATAGTCAAAATATTCTGTATTAAAAATGTTATACAAACTATATTTCTATGGAAATAAATGTTATACTATACAATTTCTAGAGAAAAAACTGTTATACAGAAATTTTTCAAGAAACAACTTTGATACACAAACTTTTCTATACATTTAACTGTTATACCATTTAGTTCAGTTTAAAGACTGTTATACAAATAATTTTTCTACACAAATAAATAATATACAAAAATGTTGTTAGAGAAAAAAAAACTGTTATATAGAATTTTTTATACAAAAATTTTTCTATATAATACTGTTATACTCGAACTTTTTTAACAGAAAAATTTGTTAAAATGATTTTTTTCTATATAAAATTGTTCTACATAAATATTTCTATAGAAAAAACTGTTATACATAAATTTTTATTAAGATAAAAACTGTTATACTCAAACTTTTTTTAAAAAAATTGTTGAAACTTTTTTATAGAAAAAAATTGTTGTATAGAAGAAAATTGTTTTATGGAAAACTGTTATACATACATTTTTCTATCGAAAAAAATGTCATACTAAAATTTTTCTTTGAAACTGTAATACAGAACTTTTTCAATAAAAATGTGTTAAACATGTATTTTTTTTATAGATAAAAACTGTTATACTCAAAATTTTCTATAAAATAAACTGTTATAATCGATTTTTTTTAATAGAAAAATCTGTTATACCGATTTTTTCTATATAAAAACTGTTCTACATATTTTTCCATAGAAAAACTGTTATACATATTTTTTTAAAGATAAAAACTGTTATACACAAGTTTTTCAATATAAAAAACTGTTATACTCAAACTTTTTATAGAAAAAACTGTTATATATAATTTTTTCATAGAAAAAACTGTTTTACATATTATTTTTCCATAGAACAAAGTTTTATACACAAACTTTTCAATAAAAACAACTGTTATATTCAAAAAAAACTGTTATACATACATTTTTTTGATTTATAATGGAAATTTTTGCATAGAAAAACTGTTTTACACAAATTTTTCTATAAAATTTTATTTTTTTTTTTTTTTTATAAAAAAAAACTGTTATACAGATTTTTTTATTTTAAATATTTTTGTACAAAATTATTTATAATGGAAAACTGTTATACATAAATTTTTCCATAGAAAAAAACTATTATACACAAATTTTTCCAAAGAAAAAAATCTGTTATAATCGATTTTTTCCATTGAAAAAAAAAACTGTTATATAAAATATGTTTGCCCTGCCTTTTTATATTTATAATAAAATATTTTTAAATTATTACTTAAACAGTTAAACCCATTAAGAAAAACACTTGCGTGGTTAAAACAAATAAGAAGTTATAGTCGGGCGAGACCGACCTGTATACGAATAAAATGTAATTTAGTTTTCATAATAAAACAGATAGAGTATATTAACCGTAATTATGAACTTAAAAGCTCTATTTTCAATAGGCTTCGTCTATACTAGCATAAAAGATCATGTGCTAAATTTCATTGAATTATCTCCCAAAATTGCGACCTGTAATTTGATTACAAAGTTTACAAGCTCTATTCGGGAGTACAGTTCTATGGGGTCCAGGTGAAATAATGTAACGATCTTAATGATTTTTGATAGGATTCGTCCCTGGGCAGGAATGTCGAGAGTTTTATCGTGAGCATCTACATTGACAGCCTTATCTCACGGTGGTCTTTTTCATCCACTGGGTAGACTTGAGATCCATCAATAAGCCGTGGACATTGTTCTTACTCACAGGGACACACTGTGGTAATTCTGATATGAACAGAGTCTATTCTGAACATATCTGGACAAGGAAGGAAAATTCAATGGTATCATATGTATATGACACCTTTCATCCATCATCATTCAACCCAGCACACATCTCATTTATATGACACATTCATAAGAGAAAAACATACGACACACTCATTAGGTAGACGAGTGGGTTAAGGCCCGCCGAACCTTACATTCATCACGTACCATATACAATTAATACCAACCCATTTCCAACGCTAAGTCCCACAGTCACTCCATCTGTGGGGTTTTCGGCAACAGCACCGAATTTATCCCGAAATATTGACTGTTATCATGCATCAGTCTTTTAACCGCCACTTACCCTTACCTAGAATTTTGGTTTTGAACCACAGCCACTACGTGGATCCCGAAGGAACCTCAACCAACTGACCAGCCAGGACATAGTCCTGCGGGCAACTGGCCACCCGTAGTACCATGCGGTGCTCTGATCTGACCTCTGGCAATCTATGCAAGGACTAAGCCAAACAGTAGACTGTAACCAATTTTTCAGTCCCGGTCAGACTGGAGTTATTGGCCGCCTATTTATACCCCGGGATTGCAATAACACCAAGGCGGAGGTCAAGCTAAGGTAACATGCCCCCGGGGGGATCGTCCCTGGGGCAATAGAATATCACCATGTACCAAATTTTACTGAATTATCTTCAAAATTGGAAATCGACTCAGAAAATGATTCTAAGCCAATTGATATACTTTAAGGTGAGTATAGGACCAATATTATTGTGCATTACAAACATCAGCAAAAACCCTATATACGCTCCCCACTAAAGTAGTGTAGGGTATAAAAGCCAATATCGCAAATACGTCACAATGTCTTTGTATCATAAAAAATAATCAAATTTAATTTAGAAACCATAAAAAAAATCAAATTATTTGCTAAAAAAATAACCATTTAAGGCCTTTTTTATATTATAACAAAATTCTTAAATAAAAATATTATTGTTTACTTTCGTTTATTTCTTTTTTTTCATATCAATTGGATTTGATATCTAAAAGAAAACTATAAAACTATTATTATTTTATTTTATGTTATTTTCCGTTTGGCAAACAGCCCAATTTTAATGTTATAGACAATTTCAGTTTCTAATTTGTTGTCAGTTTATGTTGTAGTTTTGCAGTTTCATTTTTTTCAGTTTCAATTTTCAAAAAGTTTAAAGACCTGCATTTTGTTATTTATTTTATTTTTTTTTTTCAATTGCATTTTTTTTCTTTGATTATTTTATAATGTTGCATGTTCATTTTTATTTCGCTTGTTAAAGTAAAAGAAAAAAAGTGAAATTATTTCTTTAATGTTTGGCTATTAAAATGGTTATTTGTTTCTTTTTTTTCTGGTAATAGATTTTGTAATTATGATTAATCATTTTAATGGTCATTATACGTTCGTTTATAAGGTGATTTATAATAATTATTGTTAAAATATTATTTTTATTAATTAAAGAAAAGTGTTTACATAAAGCAATTAAAAGAAATAATAAACAAATACCTTTTTTAAAAAAGTGACATTTACTTTTTTTTTGTTTTCAAAAGAAAGTGTCAAAATTTACAACTTAATGTCATTAACTGTTAATATTTTTATAAATCATCAGGAAAAAAATTAACAGAAAATAGTTATAAATAATTTTACTTGTTTAAACAATTTATTGGTAAAATATCTATAGTAGACTTTTCGACTATTTTTTTTTTACTTTTTTCGAGTTTTTCGACTATTTTAGAGTTTTTGACTCTTTTTCTACTTTTCTAAAAATTTTCGACTATTTTTGATTTTTTCTACTATTTTCGAGTTTTCTACTTTTTTCGCCTTTTTCCAAATTTTCAACTTTTTTACTTTTCGACTTTTTTGTCTTTTTGACTTTTTTCGACTTTTATTTAGGAAGTCGACTTTTCGACTTTTATGCAAAGTCGATTTTTCGACTTTTTTCATTTAGTTAAAAGTTGACTTTTAGTAATTTATAAATAGTGGACTTTTTTCAACTTTTCGACTTTTTTTCTTTTTCCGACTTGTTAACTATTTTCGACTTTTTTTCCACATTTTTTTTTTACTTTTTTCGAGTTTTTCCGATTATTTTAGAGTTTTTGACTATTTTTCTACTTTTTAAAAATTTTCGACTATTTTTGATTTTTTTCTACTATTTTCGAGACTTTTTTCGACTTTTATTTACAAAGTCGATTTTTCGACTTTTATTTACAAAGTCGATTTTTCGACTTTTATTTACAAAGTCGATTTTTCGACTTTTATTTACAAAGTCGATTTTTCTACTTTTTTCATTTAGTTAAAAGTCGACTTTTAGACTTTGAGTAATTTATAAATAGTCGACTTTTTCCGACATTTTTCGATATTTTTCGACTTTTTTTCTTTTTTTTTAAACAATTTTTTGTCTATTTTAGAATTTTTGACTATTTTTCCACTTTTTAAAAATTTTTGACTATTTTTGACTTTTTTTCTACTTTTTCGAGTTTTCGACTTTTTTTGAATTTCCGAAATTTTTCCGAATTTTCGACTTTTTACGACTTTTTCGACTTTTATTTACAAAGTCGACTTTTCGACATTTTTCATAGACGATAGTCGACTTTTGACATTTTATGCATAGTCGATTTTTCGACTTTTAGACTTTTCGACTTTTAGTAATTTATAAATAGTCGACTTTTTCTGACTTTTAGACTTTTTTCAACATTTTGACTATTTTCGATTTTTTTTTCGACTATTTTTTTATTTCTGAGTTTTTCCGACTATATTATAGTTTGTGAATCTTTTTCCACTTTTTAAAAATTTTCGACTATTTTTTACTTTTTTCGACTTTATACGACTTTTCGACTTTTATTTTTACAAAGTCGACTTTTATCGACTTTTCAACTTTTTTTCGACTTTTATTTACAAAGTCGACTTTTCGACATTTTTCCTAGACGATAGTCGAGTTATCGACTTTTTTGCAACAAATTAGTCGATTTCGTCTTTTTTCGACAAAAAGTCGATTTATTAAACCTTATATCAAACCACTACAGGAAGATCAGCGTACATGCTGCTTGGGTAGAAGTGGTGCCATGTGTACTACATCAACCAAGGCTCTGGAAACGTTGCTAGATATTTCACCCATTGAAACATATTTAAGATATGAGGCGACGCTTACAGCCGAACGGCTTTTTAAGTTAGGTGAACTGGCCAAAAACGATAATGGGGCACGTCATCAATGTATACTGGACATATTGGAAGGTTACGCACAAACATCGGATGTGCCTGATCGTATAGCAGACACAGAAGAAATCGGAAACTTTGAAACTTTGATCCCAGATAAAATGTCTTGGTCAAGCGGAACATTAGAGCAAATACCAATAGGAATCCGTTGTTACACGGATGGCTCTAAATTGGGGGATAAAGTGGGGCTGGGGTTCTATATTGAAGATCCAGAAGCAGAAATATACCACCACCGTTTACCAAATAATAATACAAGATTCCAGGCAGAAGTACGAGCAATAACGAAATGCGTAAATTGGATGAGAATAAATATGGCGCCCACAGAGCTTAATATATTTACCGACAGCCAGAAGACAATTAGGGCGATATCAGGGGATTGAATTAAATCTAAGACCGTATTGGATTGTAAGAAAGCTTTAACGGAATAATCTCCTATCTTACATCATATGGGTACCAGCCCACTCGGCAGTAGTCGGTAACGAAAGATCGAATGTAATAGCTTTAAAGGGAAAGGAGCTCGAGGCAAGTTAACCTGACAAACACAAAACCATTCAACGCAACAAAAGCTAAACTAAAAATATGGGTGAGAGAATCTCATAAGACTTCTTGGAATGATGAAGCAGTGGGTATAACTACGAAAATCCTATGGCGTGGGTGACCCTGATGAGAGCAAGACGAAAAATCTCCTCAAAATGAGCAAGTCTAAAGTTAGTATAATTGTAGGTATTCTAAGTGGACACACAGAATTACGAACACACTTATACAAAATTGGACGTGCGGACGTTCAGACGTATGTGGGGCATGTGGAGAGGACAGTTAAACTCTGAAGCACCAATTATCTTGAAAGTGATGTTATTCCGGAAATAACATTGCTGACTAACACTGATTGGAAGAGTCTTAGGAATTATCAGTTCAGGAAACTGAGTTTCTAAACACTGAAAAATTATTCATTCAGTTTCCTTTTTTTCGTCCTCATGATAAGGAGCTCACAACAGGCCCGATTGTGGCCTAGGTGTATTTCTCACAATGAATATAGGTTTTTTATCTTTTTAAATAATTACATCACATGTTTGTTTGTTTTCTTTCTTTTTGCCATTAAAATATTTTTTTTTTTCTACAAAAAAAAAATGTCAAAACATGTCAAAAACATAATTAAGGTCATAAGAAAGTAATAACAAAAAAAAAGGTAACATTTTTAGAGTTTATATTTAAATTTAAACTGTAATTAAAAAAGTTTTTAAAGTTACTTTAAAACAAGTAAGAGTGCTATATTCGGCTGTGCCGAATCTTATATACCCTTCACCATAGTGTATTTTAAACATAATTGATCTTACAGTATAGTTAATAAAAACATTAAAAAAATTTGAGTCGATTTAAGCCGAATGGTTCGGCGGCGGCTCAAGCAACTAAATATAGTTCGGCGGCGGCTAAGCTCCGGCTGGAATCCGGTCGACTTCGACCTCTGATTCATTGCTGGTAAACATTGACGAGACGTAGATTTTGTTTTTGTTTATCGTAAAAAAATTGTTTTAAAAAGCACTTGGAAAAAATTTGTGTTAGTTTTAAATTTCAAACTTACATTATTCGCATATAAAATTATTGTACAATAACTCACAATCTACTCTCATACAATTGAAAACGTTTTAAATACTTTTTTCTATTCATTAAAAAATATATTTGCAAAGCAAAAGGGAAAATTATTTTATTTTAACAAAAAATGCAAATCATATTTTTTTTGCTGTGTATACTTTGTATGTTTGGATTCCAATCATACAAAAAAATACACAGCTGAATAAAACCAAATACATCTACACACACACGTGTACATCTTTTTCTATATACAGTGTTATTGTTGCTTTTATAATAATTTTTTGATGATATTTTCAGAGGTTGTCTCGGATTTTTGCTCATAACTCCGTTATTTACCGACCGATTTTGCTGATTTTAAATAGCGATCTTCTCGAAAGCATGTCTAATAGAATTATTGAAGATTCGGATCTCGCCGATATCTGGGGTCCTCTAAAAACTGATTTCAACAGACAGACAGACAGACAGACGGACAGACAGACAGACAGACAGACAGACGGACATGGCTTAATCGACTCCGCTATCTATAAGGATCCAGAATATATATACTTTATAGGGTCGGAAAATTATATTATAGAAATTACAAACGGAATGACAAACTTATATATACCCTTCTCACGAAGGTGAAGGGTATAAAAAGGTTAAATAGAAATATTAAAAAGTTAATAATTAAACAAAATAACTTTTTAATTAAATAAAAAGGTTTTTATTTCTCAAATTTTACATAAAAATGTTAAAATTTTATAGAGTTGCAATAACCCAGCAAAAAATTTAAAAATTTTTGTAATAAGTAATCTAATTATTTAATACATTACTAGGTAATGAGTGGTGGTTATCAATAAAATTATTAAATTTATTAGTGAATAGGATTTCTAGCCCAATTATCTAGAGAATCAGACGAAATTTTTCAAGCATCTATCCCACGTTTGTGGTTCAAATTATGGTTGATATCAGTATTTTTTTTTAAACGTCGATTTATACTTTAATATAAAAACTATTCAAAAATTACTTGTTAATAAAGCATAAATAACTGTAGAGTCGGTTTAAGACCGGGAAAGTCGAGCCCATGCAAATGATCAGCATTTTCTGTCGGCGGCGGTGGCTTATTAAACGAAATATCGGCGGCGTATAAATGATCGGTTCAATTTAACTTTTTCGTATAATAGTCAAGCGTTTATTATAGAAATTTTTCTGTTTATTAGTCTGTTATATAAACCTGTCTTTATATAAGTTTTCTCTGCAGAATATGGTCATTATTATACTAGTTTTCATTATTTTAATATTAGCACAATATTGTGTCTGCAGCTCTTTTCAATTTTCTATAGTGGCAACTCCATTCAAATTGGATAAATTATGTACGATTACAATCTTTATCAGCGGCTACGTTTAAGCCGGCTTAGCTTTTGAGCTGAAAGAAGTCGGCGGCGGCGCGACTTGCAAAATATTATCGGCGGCTAGCCACAGCTGATTTGAGCCTTTTTGGCCTGTAACTCTGAAATGCACATTTGTAAACAGTTATTTTTTGAACCTCGTCAAACGAAAATAATTAGTTATTCATCCCAAAAGTAAGTACTTCCATAATGCTTCATTCAATATTACTTGCCTGTTTAACGGGTAAGTAAAGTTTTTCCAGGGAGGTTGCTAATAATGCAATTTAAAAAAAAATCTTATAGATTTTTATTAAGTAAATTTTGTGTATAATAGATTTTTTCTAGAAAAATTAATGATTAACAGATTTGTGTATTGAAAAATTTGTGTATAACAGTTTTTTCTATAGATAAACATTTTATAGAATTTTCTTCTACAAAAAATGTAACATCTTTCTCTATAGATTTACAAGTTTATAACAGTTTTCTTATAGAAAAACTAATTTATAACAGATTTCTCTATAGATTAACTAGTTTATAACACTTTTCTTATAAAAAATTGTTTAGATTTTTTCTATAGAAAAACTAGTTTATAGCAGATTTTCTTATAGAAAAGTTGGATGTTTGTATAACCATTTTTTTCTATAGAAACATTTGCGTATAACAGTTTATTCTATAGCCTATAACAGTTTATACTATAGAAAAATTTCAGTATAATAAAGTTTTCTACAGAAAAATCCGATTATAAAAGTTTTTTTTACAGCTTTTTCTAACGAAAAACATGAGTTCTTTCTATCGTAGTATTAAAGTTTTTTCTATAGAAACATTATTATAAAAGTTCATTTAATATAAACATTTCTTTATACGAGTTTTTTGTTTAAAAGTTTTTTTTCTAAAGAAATGTGTAAGTAGAACAGTTTAAACTTAAAATCATTTGTGTATAACAGTTTTGTTTACGAAGTATTTGCATTAAATTCTATTTAAGAAATTTCAAAACTGTATAGAAAAATTTGCATAAAATAGTTTTTATCCAGATAAAGATGTTTTTATAACTATTTTTCTATAGAAAATTTTTTGTATAACAGTTTTTTATAGAAAACTTTAGTATTAGAGTTTGTTCTATCAAGCTTTTAACAGTTTTCTCTATAGAAACATCATTGTATAAGTTTATTTTATAGAAACATTACAACAGTCTTGTGTTTATGTATGTATAACAGTATTAATTTGGAAACATTTGTGTATAACAGTTTTGTTTACGAAATATTTTTAATTATATTCTATTTAAGAAGTTTCAAAAATTTATCTATAGAAAAATTTACGTAAAATAGTTTTTTTTTAGAGAAAAATGTTTTTATAACAATTTTTCTAAAGAAAAATTTGTATATAATAGTTTTTACAGAAAACTTGAGTATAAGAGTTCTTAAAAAGTTTAAAAGTTTTCTTTATAGAAACATCAAGTTTATTTTATAGAAACATTTGCTCACATCAGTTTTGTGTTTATGTATAACAGTTTTAATCTGGAAAAATTTGTGTATAACAGTTTTGTTTACAAAATACTTTAAATAATTTATTCATTTTGTCAAAAAAATCTCTTATACACGATATTATTCTCTATAGAAAAATTTGCTTAAAATAGTTTTATTTCAAGAAAAAAAGTTTGTATAACAATTTTCCTAAAGAAAAATTTGTGTATAACAGTTTTTCCGAAATAAAAATTTATGTATAACAGTTATGTTGCAGATTTAAATATAACATCTATTTCTATAGAAAAAAACCTTTCTCTGTAAGAGTTTTAATTGTTAAACTATCGTGTATAAGAGATTTTTTTTAACAAAATAACTAAATTATTTCTATGTTTAATCTCTAATCATTTTGCTCTTTTACAACTTAACAACTTTTTTTATAAGAAATTTTCCATTGCAATGAGTTCTTTCAAAAATAATTGTAAATAATCTTTAACAAATATCTCCATTTTAACTCCTAGATTTAGTTGCTAAAAGTTTTAACAAAATCATTTTCTCCACTTTCTTTATTTCAAATGAGATTTTAAGAAAATTTTTATTGAAGAGTAAAAAACAAAAAATTCTAAATAAATAAAAAGGAAAAAAGAAATTAACAAGTGTAAATAGAATTTGAAAAATAAAATACATGACATGATTTTCAATTGGTACTTTTTCAACTGAACGAAGCACAGCAACAACTATTACATCTTGTATTCATTTAAATTTGTTCACTCATTCGTTTATTATTACTTGACAGTACTTGACAGAAAAAGGAAGGAAAAACAAGTAAATGTTCTATATTCGGCTGTGCCGAATCTTATATACCCTTCACCACGATGTGTTAAAAAAACACTCAGTACCAAAAAGCCTTCTTTTAGATGACTTACTTCAGATTCAACATACTTAATTTCATGTTTCTAGATTCAATATTATGAAAAATTCAAAAGAGTACCTTTTGAAAAACGAAAAAGTACCCAAAAGTTCCCTTTTATGGATTCTCATCTAATTCAGACTCTACATACATAACTTCATGTTTCTAGGCCCATTATTATAGATTATTTAAAAAGTACCTTTTGCAGAACAAAAAAGTACCAAAAGATCCCCATTGATTTGTTTCCGTCTTATCCGTTCTCTACATACTTAGTTTAATGTTTCCGTGTTCATTATCATAGAAAACTTAAAAAGTACTTTTTGAAAAACGAAAAGGTACCAAAAGTTCCCTTTTATGGCTTTTAACTTAAGCCAGGCTCCACATACTTAATTTCATGTTTCTAGCCAATAACAACACACTACTGCGGCTCTCGCTCTGCTACTTTATCCTCTTGCCCTCTCTCTGCCCAGATATGGGACCACGCCGATATCTGGAGTCCTCTAAAAACTGATTTCAACAAACATACAGACAGACGGACATATAGAAATTACAAACGGAATGACAAATCTTTATATATCCTTCTTACGAAGGTGAAGGGTATAACAAATATGAATGTATAGTCGGGCATAGCCGATCATATGATACCCTACACTAGGCAGTATGTTAAAAATGATGATTATTTAAAAAAAGCACTTGATTTGTTTTTTTAACTTTCTCTCAAAATATTTTTACTTATTTTTGGCAAAAAAAAAAATTGATTTTTTACAAGAGCGCTCTAAGGCTATGTACGTCCGTCCGTCTAGCTGGCGGAAGTACGGAGCTTAATCGACTCAGAAAACGATTCTAAGTCGATAGGACGAATACAAACCCCCCGGGGGCATGTTATCTTGGCGAGACCTCCGCCTTGGTGTCCAGTCTGACCGGGACTGAAAAATTGGTTACAGTCTACAGCTTGGCTTAGTCCTTACATAGATTGCCAGAGGTCAGACCAGAGCACCGCATATTCTGATACTACGAGTATCCAGTTGCCCGCAGGCTGGTCAGTTGGTTGAGGTTCCTTCGGTATCCTGTGGCTATGGTTTAAACCCAAAATCGCGGGGGGAGTAAATGGCGGTTAAAAGACTGATGCATGATAATAGTCAATATTTCGGGATAAATTGGCTGCCATTGCCGAAAACAACAGATACCCCACAGATGGAGTAACTGTGAGACTTAGCGTTGGAAATGAGTTGGTATTAATTGTATATGGTAAGGGATGAATGTAAGGTTCGGTGGGCCTTACCCCACCCGTCTACCTAATGAATGTCTCGTATGTTTTTCTCTTATGAATGTGTCCTATGAATGAGATGTGTGCTGGGTTGAATGATGATGGGTGAAATGTATCATATACTTATGATACCATTGAATTTTCTTTCCTTGTCCTGATATGTTCAGAGTATACTCTGTTCATATCAGAATTACCACAATGTATCCCTGTGAGCAAGAACAATGGCTTATTGATGGATTGTGCTTCGGTCCACCGGTTACGTCTCTAGGTGCTGTTGCCGAATCAACAGAGGCCATCCTATGGTGAGAGATTCGAGTACTCCAGCAAAGTATTTGTGCATGGACCGGTCAAAGCCAATGTACAAAAATTGCCACCTGAGTTCTTCATTGAAGAACAAAGGGGAGATGGTAGACAAGTCTACCTAGTCTACCTGGATGAAAAAGACCACCTTGAGCTAAGGCCGTCAAGGCAGGTGCTTACGTTAAAACTCCCGACAGTCATGTGCGTTACAAACATCAGCACAAACCCAAAATACCCTCCCCACTAAAGTGGTGTAGGGTATAGATATTGCTGGCAACTACTGCATTAAAGGTTAAAATACAATTGAAACTACAGCGATATCTTGTGGAAAAAAGATTTTCTATTAAAATTGTTTATCTTTGAAAACAACCATAAGAAATCGTATTTTCTTGACGTATAACGCCTGCAGTCTTAATTGTACTTATACAGTTAAACTGTGTTTGTTTATAAGTTTATGCATTTCTATGCAGCATCTCATTTACACTACATTAGCAGTCAACGTTTTGTGTTTTTTTTTCTTATTATTGTAATTTGCAATTGAAGTAAACTAAACACAAAGACACAGTTGAAAGCGAGAAAGACAGACAGACAGACACCCATATAGAGAGTAAAAACTAGAGAGAGAGAAAGAGATAATCATTGAAAATTGAAATAAAACGGAAATGAATTTCATGACATGTCTGGTTTATTTCTTACTTTTTCTACATAAATAACTAAGTGGCATCAATGTCTTTTTTCGTTTTAAAGGAATTACAAGTAAATAAATAAAAATATTCTTAAGAGATTGTTGTTGTTGTTTTCATATTCTATAAAACAATAAGAACTTCCTCTGTCATACAAAAAGTAACTCCTTTTCATTTGAGATTACAATAAGACAATAAAATCTTTTAGTTTAAAACATTCAGGGACTTAAAAAAGTCTTAATTATTAGCTTAATTAATTGCTTGAATTCACAGCCATTAAAAATAATATAAAGAAAATGCATAAAAAAGAACATCTTAAAATAAAAAATGAACTGGCAATTATAAAAACATTAATAAAAAGATGACTTTTTTTTGTGGTTTAAAAAGTCGAAAGTTGAAAGAAAAAGTTTGGCAAGAAATAGAAAAAAAACTTATTAAAAAATTTATGAAGAATACAGAGATGGATCATTTAGCTGTATGTTGTTTAAGAAATTTTTGCCACTGAATAACAAGTTATAGTTAGTATAACAGTTTTCTGTTATAAAACTATGAACCCCACTCCAGAGATACAAGCCGAAACGGCTCAAATCGGCACCGGCTTCTTTCGGCTCAAAAGCTAAGATGGCTTAAACGAAGCTGCTGATAAAGATTGGCACATGTATTTCGGAAAATAATTTCACCAAATTGAACGGAGTTGCCACTATTTTAAATTCTTATTGCAAATTGAAAAGAGTTGCCACACAATATTGTGCTAATATTAAAATAATGAAAACTTACTATAAATGTAAATTTTTCTGCAGAAAAAAACTTATATAGAGACAGCTTTCTATATAACAGACTATTATACAGAGATTTTTTAATATAATAAACGCTTAATAAGCCACCGCCGCCGACATAAAATGTTTGCGCCGCCGCTGATCATTGTACATCGGCTTATATCTCTGCTCAACTCCTTTTTCCTTTAAAATTGTATGAAATTGAGCCTACACTTTAGCTGCCGCCGATATTTTCTATAATAAGCCACCGCCGCCGATATTTTCTATAATAAGCCACCGCCGCCGACCTAAAATGTTTGCGCCTCCGCCGCCGATCATTTTGCATCGGCTTTTATCTCTGTTCCACTCCTTATTCCTTTAAAATTGTATGAAAACGTTTATTCTATTAAAAAAAATTGTATAAAAGTTTTTTTTATAAAAAGTTTCTGTATAACAGTTTTCTGTATACAAACTTTTTTGTATAAGAGTTTATTCTATAGCAAAATGTTGGCATAAGAGGTATAAGAGTATAAGAGTTTTTTCTATAGAAATATTTTTGTTTAAGTTTATTTTATTGAAAAATTCTTGTATAACAGTTTTTGTATAGAATAACAGTGTATAACAGTTTGTTTTATGGCAAAATTTGAGTTTTAGAGTTTTTCTATAAAAAAAAGTTTTGTGTAAGTTCTTTTCATAGAAACATTTTCGGATACTGTAAAAATTTTCTGTATAACAGTTATTTCTTTAGCAGTATAATAGTATTTTCTACATTAAAATCAGGGTATAACAGTTTTTTTCTATAGGTGAATGTCTGTGTAACATATTTTAATAAAAATTGGTGTATTTTTCTACAGAAGAAACTCTTATTTCTTCAGTAGAAAAATCGATGCTTAACAGTTTTTTTGTATAGAAAAACATGCATTTAACAGTTTATTCTATAAAAAAATTTGAGTATAAGAGCTTTTTCTATAGAGAATTGGAGTATAACATAAAATTTTCTGTATAACAGTTTATTCCATAGAAGTATAAGAGTTTTATATATTCAAATCGGGGTTATATAGCAGTTATTTCTACAGAAAAATGTTTGTGAAACAGTTTTTAATGAAAAACTTGCGTATGACAGTTTACTAATAAGAGTTTTTCTATAGAAAATTCGATGTATAACAGCTTTTTTCCACATAAACATTTTTGCGTAAGTTCTTTTTATAGAAAATTTTTGTATAACAATTTTTTGTTTACAAAATTTTGTGTTTAATAGTTTAGTATATAGCAAAATGTTAGTATAAGAGTTTTTTGGGGAAATATGGAAGTATAACAGTTTTTTTGTACAAGAACATATTTGTATAAGTTCTTTTTATAGAAAACTATATAACAGTTTTTATATATAATAATTAGTATACAACAGTTAATTTTATTACAAAATTTGTATATAAGTTTTTTTTCTATAGAAAAATGTTTGTATAAGTTTTATTCATAGAAACATTTTTGTATAACAGTTTATCCTATAACAGTATAAGAGTTTTTTCTACATAAAAATCAGGGGATAACAGTTGTTTTTCTATTGCAAAACGTCTGTGTAACATATTTTAATAAAAATTGGTATATAACAGTTTTAGTATAAGAGTTTTTCTCCAAGTTTTTACTATAGTAACATTTCTAAATATGTAAGTTCTTATATAGAATTACTGTATAACAGTTTTTTATATAGAAAAATTTTGTATAAATTTTTTTTTTCTGCGGAAAATGGAAGTATAATAGTTTTTTCCTATACACAAGTTCATATAGAAATTCATGTATATCAATGGTTTCTATAGAATAGTGTGTGTATAATAGGTACTTCCTTCGGTATAACACTTTCTTCTTTAGAACATTTTGTTGTATAAAAGTTTATTCTGTAAAAAATTGTATAAACCAGTTATACAGCATCTACGAAGAAGTATAACAGTTTATTCTATATAAACATTTTTGTATAATAGTATTTCTATAGAAAATTTTGTATATAACTGTTTTTTCTAAAGAAAAATATGTGTAAAAAAGTTTATTCTGTAATATATTTGTTTATAACAGATTTTTCTACAGAAAATTTAGTATATAACTGTTAATTCTATAGAAAAATTTCGGTATATAAGATTTTTCTATAGAAATAGATTTTTCTTATAGAAAATTGTCTACAACAAATTTCCCTGTATCACTTTTTTCTATAGAAAAGTGTGTGTGTGTATAAAAGTTTATTTCCTATTAAATAATTCTGTATAACACTTTCCAAAAAAGAAATGTGTACAACAGTTTTTCTATAGAACAATTAGTGTATAACAGATTTTTTCCTATAGACAAATTTATATATAACAGTTTATTTTACAAAACCATTTGTGTATAACAGTTTTTTCATATTGGCATTGACCCTCCACATATGTAAGTTACTTTATTTGTTGTACAACAAAACACAAAATATTTACTCAAATTTCCAACAACAGTTATAGGTTTTAAGCCATTTGTATTTTTTTCCGTCATTATCATTATATATTTTTTAATTTTATTATATATTTTTTATATAATTTTTAATCAGTTTAAAATATAACAGAGAGAGTATTGTAATTATACGCTTCAGTGAATGCATTTTATAATATTTTTATAATTCAGACAAAATGTTATTATTTATTTTAATGCTTTTATCTTATACATATATTTTTTTAAATCGTTTATAATACTTATAGAGCAAAGTGTTTGGTAATTTCTATCCAGTAATTCATAGTTAATTAATGTTTTTCTTTGTCGTTGTTATAATTTATTTCTTTTCAAAATTAAATGTTTATGTAAATTAACATAATTGATTGATTTCAAGCATAACATAAATGTGTACCATAGTAACTAATTTTCCAAAAGAGTACCTACAGAAACTATTGTTTCCATTACTTCCAGAACCCGTTTCCTGGAACCTTACAGTAATTCTTAAGTACATACCTCTAAAGTTAGTGTTCAAGTTTGACAGATAGGATATTGTGGTTTAGATTTACAAGACACTGGTAAACTGAACAATAACTGCAATAAAACTAAACTAGACATGAACTACAACTGAACTAGGACTGAAATAGGACTGAACTAGAACTGAAGTAGAACTAAACTAGAACTGAACTAGAACTGAACTAGAACTGAACTAGAACTGAACTAGAACTGAACTAGAACTGAACTAGAACTGAACTAGAACTAAACTAGAACTGAACTAGAACTGAACTAGAACTGAACTAGAACTGAACTAGAACTGAAATAGAACTGAACTAGATCTGAACTAGAACTGAACTAGAACTGAACTAAAACTGAACTAGAACCGAACTAGAACTGAACTAGAACTGAACTAGAACTGAACTAGAATTGAACTAGAACAGAACTAGATCTGAACTAGAACTGAACTAGAACTAGAACTGAACTAGAACCGAACTAGAACTGAACTAGAACTGAACTAGAACTGAACTAGAATTGAACTAGAACAGAACCATACTGAACTAGAACAGAACTAGAACACAAATAGAACTGAACTAGAACTGAACTAGAACTGAACTAGAACTGAACTAGAACTGAACTAGAACTGAACTAGAACTGAACTAGAACTGAACTAGAACTGAACTAGAACTGAACTAGAACTGAACTAGAACTGAACTAGAACTGAACTAGAACTGAACTAGAACTGAACTAGAACTGAACTAGAACTGAACTAGAACAGAACTAGAACAGAACTAGAACTGAACTAGAACTGAACTAGAACTGAACTAGAACTGAACAAGAACTGAACTAGAACTGAACTAGAACTGAACTAGAACTGAACTAGAACTGAACTAGAACTGAACTAGAACTATAACTGAACTAAAACCCAATTAACCCATTTTTATGTTTCTACAGCAAATTAACCAATTAACAACATTAGCATAGCTGCTTTTACCCTTAATTTACACCAAAGTTTCTTTTTTTTCTAATTGGAAAACTTTTCTGTGCCACAAACAGCAAATGGAAAAAAGTTCCAAAGAAACTTTAATAATTACAATGAACAAGAAAATAAACCAAAAATAATGTGTTAAACCAACAAAACAGAGATCAGAAAGAAAAAAAAACAGACAATCTGCATATTAATGCATATCGAAACACAATCCAACCTCATCACGCTCCCATTATCGACATTAGAGGTCAAGGCTTTTGGAAACTCTAATTACGTGTTATAAAGCAAAAAATAAAACTCCATAAAGAAACGCAAAAATTACACAAGAACACGAGCGAATTAAAAACAGAACGTGATATGAAAACATTAAATAAAATCGATTGGTTAAATCTTGAAGACAAAAAAACAAATAAATTTAAACAATTATTGAAAAAGAATAGACGTAAAAGAGTGTAAGAAATAACAATAAAATTTGAAATAAATTAACACTTTTTAAATTATAAAAAAAAAATAAAATTTTAAAATTATGGTTATATTAAACTTTTATTCAGAATAGAATTGTGTTAAAAAGCAACAACAGAACTTGTTAATAATAATAATGATGATGATGTTAAGCAATTTTCTAAAGAAATTTTAACAAAAAACAAATTGCGTTGCTAATCTTATTAAATGGGGATGTTAAGAATAGAAAAGAAAGCAAAAAAGAAACAGTTATAATAATTCTTATATTACGGTAACTAATCCATTATAGCGATCTATTAAGACTAGAGCAGTAGTTGTAGTCAAAGTCTGTTTTATTATTATCATAAAGATGATAATGATGTTGTTAATTTTTCTGTTACTAATACGGCACAGTGGTATAGATTCACATAAAGTTAAAAAATAAAACTTTTTTCGAAATAGAACTAAAAAAAACATACACAGAACAAGAACAGAATTAGAACTGAACTAGAACAGAACTAGAACATAATTAGAACAGAACTAGAAGAGAACTAGAAGAGAACTAGAACAGAACTAGAAAATAACTAGAACATAACTAAAACAATACTAGAACAGAACTAGAACAGAACAGAACAGAACTAGAATAGAACAGAACTAGAATAGAACAGAACTAGAACAGAACTAGAACAGAACTAGAACAGAACTAGAACAGAACTAGAACAGAACTAGAACAGAACAAAAACAGACAATCTGCATATTAATGCATATCGAAACACAATCCAACCTCATCACGCTCCCATTATCGACATTAGAGGTCAAGGCTTTTGGAAACTCTAATTACGTGTTATAAAGCAAAAAATAAAACTCCATAAAGAAACGCAAAAATTACACAAGAACACGAGCGAATTAAAAACAGAACGTGATATGAAAACATTAAATAAAATCGATTGGTTAAATCTTGAAGACAAAAAAACAAATAAATTTAAACAATTATTGAAAAAGAATAGACGTAAAAGAGTGTAAGAAATAACAATAAAATTTGAAATAAATTAACACTTTTTAAATTATAAAAAAAAAATAAAATTTTAAAATTATGGTTATATTAAACTTTTATTCAGAATAGAATTGTGTTAAAAAGCAACAACAGAACTTGTTAATAATAATAATGATGATGATGTTAAGCAATTTTCTAAAGAAATTTTAACAAAAAACAAATTGCGTTGCTAATCTTATTAAATGGGGATGTTAAGAATAGAAAAGAAAGCAAAAAAGAAACAGTTATAATAATTCTTATATTACGGTAACTAATCCATTATAGCGATCTATTAAGACTAGAGCAGTAGTTGTAGTCAAAGTCTGTTTTATTATTATCATAAAGATGATAATGATGTTGTTAATTTTTCTGTTACTAATACGGCACAGTGGTATAGATTCACATAAAGTTAAAAAATAAAACTTTTTTCGAAATAGAACTAAAAAAAACATACACAGAACAAGAACAGAATTAGAACTGAACTAGAACAGAACTAGAACATAATTAGAACAGAACTAGAAGAGAACTAGAAGAGAACTAGAACAGAACTAGAAAATAACTAGAACATAACTAAAACAATACTAGAACAGAACTAGAACAGAACAGAACAGAACTAGAATAGAACAGAACTAGAATAGAACAGAACTAGAACAGAACTAGAACAGAACTAGAACAGAACTAGAACAGAACTAGAACAGAACTAGAACAGAACTAGAACAGAACTAGAACAGAACTAGAACAGAACTAGAACAGAACTAGAACAGAACTAGAACAGAACTAGAACAGAACTAGAACAGAACTAGAACAGAACTAGAACAGAACTAGAACAGAACTAGAACAGAACTAGAACAGAACTAGAACAGAACTAGAACAGAACTAGAACAGAACTAGAACAGAACTAGAACAGAACTAGAACAGAACTAGAACAGAACTAGAACAGAACTAGAACAGAACAAGAACAGAACTAGAACAGAACTAGAACAGAACTAGAACAGAACTAGAACAGAACTAGAACAGAACTAGAACAGAACTAGAACAGAACTAGAACAGAACTAGAACAGAACTAGAACAGAACTAGAACAGAACTAGAACAGAACTAGAACAGAACTAGAACAGAACTAGAACAGAACTAGAACAGAACTAGAACAGAACTAGAACAGAACTAGAACAGAACTAGAACAGAACTAGAACAGAACTAGAACAGAACTAGAACAGAACTAGAACAGAACTAGAACAGAACTAGAACAGAACTAGAACAGAACTAGAACAGAACTAGAACAGAACTAGAACAGAACTAGAACAGAACTAGAACAGAACTAGAACAGAACTAGAACAGAACTAGAACAGAACTAGAACAGAACTAGAACAGAACAGAACTAGAACAGAACAAGAACAGAACTAGAACAGAACTAGAACAGAACTAGAACAGAACTAGAACAGAACTAGAACAGAACTAGAACAGAACTAGAACAGAACTAGAACAGAACTAGAACAGAACTAGAACAGAACTAGAACAGAACTAGAACAGAACTAGAACAGAACTACAACAGAACTACAACAGAACTAGAACAGAACTAGAACAGAACTAGCACACAACTAGAACAGAACTAGCACACAACTAGAACAGAACTAGAACAGAACTAGAACAGAACTAGAACAGAACTAGAACAGAACTAGAACAGAACTAGAACAGAACTAGAACAGAACTAGAACAGAAGTAGAACAGAACTGGAACAGAACTAGAACAGAACTAGAACAGAACTAGAACAGAACTAGAACAGAACTAGAACAGAACTAGAACAGAACTAGAACAGAACTAGAACAGAACTAGAACAGAACTAGAACAGAACTAGAACAGAACTAGAACAGAACTAGAACAGAACTAGAACAGAACTAGAACAGAACTAGAACAGAACTAGAACAGAACTAGAACAGAACTAGAACAGAACTAGAACAGAACTAGAACAGAACTAGAACAGAACTAGAACAGAACTAGAACAGAACTAGAACAGAACTAGAACAGAACTAGAACAGAACTAGAACACAACTAGAACAGAACTAAAACATAACTAGAACAGAACTAGAACACAACTACAACAGAACTGGAACAGAACTAGAACACAACTAGAATAGAACTAGAACAGAACTAGAACAGAACTAGAACAGAACTAGAACAGAACTAGAACAGAACTAGAACAGAACTAGAACAGAACTAGAACAGAACTAGAACAGAACTAGAACAGAACTAGAACAGAAATAGAACAGAAATAGAACAGAACAAAACTAGAGCAGAACTACAACACAACTAGAACAGAAATACAACAGAACTAGAACAAAACTAGAGCAGAACTAGAGCAGAACTACAACAGAACTAGAACAGAAATAGAACAGAACTAGAACAGAACTAGAACCGAACTAGAACAGAACTAGGACAGAACTAAACTTGAAGAAGTATTTCTAAACCACTGTGCACTTTATGGTATGATGATGTTTCTTAAAATAGTATTTCCATAAACCCGCAGATTGCCATTATACATTTTGTTGTTTTTTATTCAGAGATGTTGCTAAAATTTTCTTTGTTGTCGTAGCTGCTGCTCTGCTACTGTTGTTATTATTATTTCCATTATTATTGTTTGTGGTTGTTAACGCAATTATTAACAGGTTTAGTCAACTGTAAACTGCTCTAGATTTTAGTATAAAATAATATTATTTTATTTTTTAGTTTATTTTTTGTGGTTGCTGTTTATTTTTGGTTCTCTTTCGTTTTTTTATCTTAATATTTATTTAATATTTTTTTCCTAATAATGTTTAGTTGTCATTATGACAGGTTGCTTGTTCTGTCGTTGTTTCTTGTTTATTTTGCATTTTATCTTGTTGTGTTTGCTTTATTAACTCTGTTTTTGTGGTTAAAGAATTAATTGTTGATTGATAGTAGCAATTTGTAGTTTATTTTTTGAATATTTATTTTATTAGTTTTATTTATTTTAATATTTATTATTTTGCTTTTTATTTAGCAATTTTTGCATAACCTTAATATTTTCGACCTTGTGTTTTTGAGTTTTAATGTTTTTTTTTTTTCCTCAGTATTTCTTCATTTTGTTGTATGTCTTTATTTTAATTTCAATTAGTAATTACATATTTAGTTAATTTTAGACAATTGTATTAATTTTTGTAATTATATATTTCGTTGTAAAATTTTGTTTATTTTAAGTTTAATTGTTTAATTTTTTTTAAATAAATAATAAACAAATTGAAACGTGTTTAAACGGTTTAATTTTTAATGGCCATGAAAAATTACTTAAATAGTTGTTGTAATAAATGTCTTATTTATTAAAAATACTAAAACTGAACTATATTTGAATTAGATCTGAAATATAACAGAACTAGAACGGAACTAGCGCTAAACTAGAACTAAACTACAACTGAACTAAAACTGAACTAAAACTGAACTAGAACTGAACTAGAACTGAACTAGAACTGAACTAGAACTGAACTAGAACTGAACTAGAACTGAACTAGAACTGAACTAGAACTGAACTAGAACTGAACTATAACTGAACTAGAACTGAACTAGAACTGAACTAGAACTGAACTAGAATTGAACTAGAACTGAACTAGAACTGAACTAGAACTGAACTAGAACTGAACTAGAACTGAACTAGAACTGAACTAGAACTGAACTAGAACTGAACTAGAACTGAACTAGAACTGAACTAGAACTGAACTAGAACTGAACTAGAACTGAACTAGAACTGAACTAGAACTGAACTAGAACTGAACTAGAACTGAACTGAACTAGAACTGAACTAGAACTGAACTAGAACTGAACTAGAACTGAACTAGAACTGAACTGAACTGAACTAGAACTGAACTAGAACTGAACTAGAACTGAACTAGAACTGAACTAGAACTGAACTAGAACTGAACTAGAACTGAACTAGAACTGAACTAGAACTGAACTAGAACTTAACTAGAACTTAACTAGAACTGAACTAGAACTGAAATAGAACTAAACTAGAACCAAACTAGAACTGAACTAGAATTGAAGTAAAACTGAACTAGAATCGAACTAGAACCGAACTAGAACTGAACTAGAATTGAAGTAGAACTGAACTAGAACTGAACTAGAGCTGAACTAGAACTGAACTAAACTAGAACTGAACTAGAACTTAACTAGAATTTATTAAGTTGTTGTAAATATTTAATTTTCCAAAAATGACTCCCTCAAAGCTATAAGCTTGACTGAACTAGAACTGATTATTATTTTAAAGGATATTCTCTTTATATTTAAAATTTGGATTTAGTTTTTGCTATAATTTCATCTAAATAAATGTAGACAGTTTTAGATCGTTAACATTACCACCTTAATGTCAATTTTTTTTCCAAACTATTTTATTTTTATATTCTTACTCTATGTCTTTATTATTTTCGGGGCGCCCAAGAACAGAAACACACAAAGTGTTTCCTGAACTCGATTACATACATGCTCTATTCTATAGCAAAGTCCAATAAATTATTTGTCAGTTTAAGTAATAAAAATGTTAATTTTATTTCGATTTCCATAGAAAATGCAAGTTGTAGTCAATGCTGCTTGCTTACCCATCATCATGCTCGTCAACATCAACTCAACTCCCTCTAATACTTCCTCCCTTTTTTTATGTCTTTTGTTTCCACTCCTTGAAAAATGTCATTGTTTATCACCATAATTTTCTTAACGCAACAACAACGAATACAAAAAAGGGAATAAATTTTATATTTATAAACTGTATAAGAGAAAAATTCTACACCATTTCCAGTGATAAAGAAAATTAGTTTATTTACAATAATCTTGTGAAAAGATCTTTAAGTTGCAGCAAAAAAGTGTAAATTGAAGCGAATCTGAGGAATTAGTTTATTTCTTTAAAAGTGACTTCACTTTGTTTGAATTTGTCTGATGTTTTGTATGCTTTACATGTTCCTAAATGTGCAATTTCTTTCGAAATGGTGTTGTCAGGAAAGACCATGACATTTTATGGCAAAGAACGAAAACTATCCGAAGAAACACATTTAGCTTTTTATAAAAATTCTATTTATAGATTTTTCTGTTTTTTTTTCATATATTTCATTACACTTCTTTTTTATTTTATTTATTAAATATTTCTTTATTTTTTTTCCAAGAGTAACCAAGGCAGTCACATATTCTAAACATTTATTTTCGAAAAAAGAGGAAAAAAAAACAATTTCCAATGAAATGTGTAAATAAATGGAAGAATGCACTTTTACAATTTATTTGTGCAAAAAAGAAAAGAAAATGTTGCCAGAGGAGTGTAGATGCAATGTTTCAGGCAGTGATGCATTTTATATGTTGCAAAGCATACCAGAGTAAGTGTGTGTGTGTAAGTGAAGGAATGAGAGTGCGTGTAGCACGTGATATGGAGTGAGTTTGTAAAGGGCTGCACGTACTTTTGCTAAAGTGGCTCTGTATGCTAGACGTGACTATTAAAATGAAATATAAAAATGTTTAAAAAAAACTGTCGTATTTTTGCATAAAAGGAGTTTAAAGGAAAATACTTTTTTATAAACACTGCAGTTCACTTAAATAGTACTTATTTTACTTAAGCCATTACTATAACTTCTTCGCTATAATGCTATTTATTTGTTTCTTACTGTTCGCTCTTTACTGCTAGTATCTGCAGAACATTTAAATCTGTTTGGTTTTTCTTTTTTCTTATAATTTTATTAACTTAAATCATGTTGTCAATCATGTTTAAAACGATTAAAAATGCATAAAACTTCTAAAGAAAATTAAAATAAAGAAAATGTAAAAAACAAACATGATAAAACACACCCAGTTTTCTTAAACACACAATTTCAAGCATTTTGTTTGTTTTAGAGTTGTTGTCATTGTTTGTAACTTTTCTGCTGCTACTTACGCATGCTGCGCTTGCAATCGATAAAAAGGATCGCTTTTCAATTAAAAGATTTCGAAGGAGAAAACTTTAAAAACTTGTTCAGTTGTTGTTCAGTTTTAGTTCAATTCTAGTTCATTACTAGATAGGTTCTCGACCTGTCCCTGATTAGTTCTCGAAATGTTCTTCAATTCTAGTTCAATTCTAGGTCAGTTCTAGTTCGGTACTAGTTCAGTTCTGCTTCAGTTCTAGTATAGTTCTAGTTTAGTTCCAGTTCAGTTGTAGATCAGTTGTAGTTGAGTTCTAGTTCAGTTCTAGTTCAGTTCTACTTCAGTTCTAGTTCAGTTCAGTTCTAGCTCAGTTCAGTTCTAGCTCAGTTCAGTTCTAGTTCAGTTCTAGTTCAGTTCTAGTTCAGTTCTAGTTCAGATCTAGTTCAGATCTAGTTCAGTTCTAGTTCAGTTCTAGTTCAGTTCTAGTTCAG
>NC_060953.1:41359373-41363390 GCF_022045245.1 Lucilia cuprina | reverse complement strand
GAACTGAACTAGAACTGAACTAGAACTGAACTAGAACTGAACTAGAACTGAACTAGAACTGAACTAGAACTGAACTAGAACTGAACTAGGACTAAACTAGAACTGAACCAGAACTGAACTAGAACTGAACTAGAACTGAACTAGGACTAAACTAGAACTGAACCAGAACTGAACAAAAATTAAAAGAGTACTAAACTAAAACTGAATTGAAAAATAGAAGTTGAAACTTTTAATTTATCTAAATTAAAAATGTATAATAATTCTTTGTTTATTTAATTGTAATCTTCTCAAGTTCAAGTTTATAAAAATCATACAAAATCCAAATTTGTTTATTTTAAAATAAACAGAAAATGTTTGTATTCAATCAAAATCTGCTATCCAATACAACTTTCGTTCTTTTGTTTTTCTTTCTAGGCATAAAATTAAACAACAACATTTTTATAATTATAATACTTTTCTTCTACTTAATATTTTCATTAATTTGTTAAGTTAATTATCGTATACAATTTTCGAAAAGAAAAAATTCAAAATAAAACTTGAAAGAAATATTGCCAACCATATGGTTGGTGGTGGTGCACAAATTGAAAACAAAGTTCAAAATTGTTATTTTTATTGTACAAGGCGGCAAATGGCGGCATACAGGCGCTGTCGCCTGTCTGTCATCCTCGCTGTGTAGTATTTT
This sequence comes from Lucilia cuprina, assembly GCF_022045245.1. Taxonomy (NCBI): domain Eukaryota; kingdom Metazoa; phylum Arthropoda; class Insecta; order Diptera; family Calliphoridae; genus Lucilia; species Lucilia cuprina. Next base: position 41,362,708 of record NC_060953.1, on the reverse strand, counting down.
TAACACAATTAATTGTGTGTGTTGGGTGTGAGTTTTCTTAATTTTAAAGTTTTTCACTGCATAACGAAGAAGTAATACAAATAGATGTGCATGATGGATTTAGGGAATTTTTTTGTTTTTTTTTTTCGTTGAAAATTTTTTAACTCCCTAAAAATAAATATGAAAAAGATTGCTTTTCTAGTAGATCCTTATAAAGCAGCCTGCATTTTAAATAGTTTTTGCTGTCACTTAGACGACAGTAATGCTTTTGAGATGCAATTAATGAATAGGGGTTTTTCATTTTTTGTTGTATATTTTTGCATGTTGTCGCCATAGTTTTCCGCTAGACAAATTGTTAAAGACTGATATGGAGTACACTGGGAAATATTTTTTGTTTAAATAAATTCTGAAATTCTCATACACAAGATAATATATAGAACGATCTCTAATCAAGACTAGAGGCTGATCTATAGCTAAGACTATAGAATGATCTATCTATAGTCAAGACTATAGACTGATCTATATTCAATACTATATACTGATCTGTAGTCAAGACTATAGACTAATCTATAGTCAAAACTATAGACTAATCTATAGTCAAGACTATATAGACTGATCTATAGTCAATACTATATACTGATCTGTAGTCAAGACTATAGATTAATCTATAGTCAAAACTATAGACTAATCTATAGTCAAGACTATTGACTGATCTATAGTCAAGACTATAGACTGATCTATAGTCAAGACTTTAGACTGATCTATAGTCATGACTATAGACTGATCTATACTCAAGACTATAGACTAATCTATAGTCTAGACTATAGACTAATCTATAGTCAAAACTATAGACTAATCTATAGTCAAGACTATAGACTAATCTATAGTCAAGACTATATAGACTGATCTATAGTCAATACTATATAGTGATCTGTAGTCAAGACTATAGACTAATCTATAGTCAAAACTATAGACTAATCTATAGTCAAGACTATAGACTGATCTATAGCCAAGACTTTAGACTGATCTATAGTCAAGACTATAGACTGATCTATATTCAAGACTATAGACTAATCTATAGTCAAGACTATAGACTGATCTATAGTCAAGACTATAGATTGATCTATAGTCAAGACTATAGACTGATCTATAGTAAAGACTATAGATTGATCTATAGTCAAGGCTATATACTGATCTATAGTCAAGACTATATATTGATCTTTAGTCAGACCGATCTATATCAGACCGATCTATAGTCCTGACTCATAGTCAGGACTATAGACTGATCTATAGTCAGGAATATAGACATCTATAGTCAGAACTATAGACTGATCTATAGAACTGATCTATAGTCAAGACTATAGACTGATCTATAGTCAAGACTATAGACTGATCTATAGTCAAGACTATAGACTGATCTATAGTCAAGACTATAGACTGATCTAAAGTCAAGACTATAGACTGATCTATAGTCAAGACTATAGACTGATCTATAGTCAAGACTATAGACTGATCTATAGTCAAGACTATAGACTGATCTATAGTCAAGACTATAGACTGATCTATAGTCAAGACTATAGACTGATCTATAGTCAAGACTATAGACTGATCTATAGTCAAGACTATATACTGATCTATAGTCAAGACTATATTCTTATCTTTAGTCAGACCGATCTATAGTCAGGACTATAGACTGATCTATATTGAGGACTATAGACTGATCTATAGTCAGGACTAAAGACTGAACCATAGTCAAGACTTCAGACTGATCTATAGTCAGGACTATAGACTGACCCATAGTCAGGACTATAGACTGATTATAGTCAGTCTATAGTCAAGACTGATCTATTATCTAGTTTCCTTCTTCAAAATTAAGTTTTCAATATATTTCTTCCAGTGTATTTTCCACTTTAAATCGACTTGTATATTTTTCAAGTATAACTTCTTTACACATATTATTCTGATTCATGTGTTCATGCTAAACTTATAAAAATGTTTCCTTGATATTCATGACAATTCTCAAAGGGAATTCATCTCAAAAGCACAAAAAATGCATCAGAAATATGAAAAAAGAAATCACTAAATGACAATTGTTTTTTGTTTTTATTTACGATTTTCTTTTTGTTTTCTTATGAAAATGTCTGTTTTTATTGCTGTTGTTGCTGCTGCTGTCTCCGTTGAAGAACATCATTATTTTTTTGTTGTTATTATTGTTCATTGGACATTGCTGGAGTTGATTTTGTATTTGTTTTTTTTCTCACATAATGGGAGCATAAATTACATTTGGGGATTTACTTACTCATCATTCATTAGTTTTTATTTGTTTTTTTTTTTTTTTTTTTTTGTTATTGTATCTTTTTATTGTTTTTGTCATGCTTGGTTGTTTGTTTTAATTCATGGTTGTCTGTATGAGTGTGTATCGCTAGCTATTGAGTATTGATCTAAAGGGAGGGCGAATTGATCTAAATTTAATTATCAGTCATTTTTTTTATTAGTTTTAAATTCTAATAAAAAGATGAATTTGTTACCCAGAAATAAGCAATTTAGTTTAAAATTTGTTTAAAAAATAACGAATAATTTATAACAATAAAACGTTTGAATGATTTTTTATGATTTCATAATTTAAATTGTAAAGAATCTGTTGGGGAATTTTAATATGCCGATTTGGGTTGGTTTTTTTTAGAACGAAAGGGAATGTTTTTTTTTAAATAAGCTTTTTATGGCTTGAAAACGAGCCTAATATTGATCAAAATGATTTGTTATACATGTGTTTTATATAAAATATTTCGAAATTATTTTTTAACTTAATTTTTAATGACATCTTGTAAAATTATTTTTTTCATTTTTTTTCTATTTTTAGGTAATTATCAAGAACATTTATATCTCTTAAAAAGTCTAGTAGATCATTTATAAAATATACATTGGTATGTATTTAAGACATCATATAAAAATAAGAATTTCATTTGAAAATTTTATGTTTTCATCAATGCCGATCTAGTAATCTCATCTTTGAACTGGACCTTAACTGGAACTAAATTAGAACTTAATTAAACTAGAATTTAACTAGAACTGTTCTATAACTGAAATAGAAGTAATGAAGAACTGAACTAGAAATAGAACTAAACTAGAGCTGAACTAGAATTGAAGTAGAACTGAAGTAAAACTAAAGTAGAACTGAACAAGAACTGAACTACAACTGAACTAGAACTGAAGTAGAACCGAACAAGAACTGAACTAGAACTGAGCTAGAACTGAACTAGAACTGAACTGAACTAGAAATGAACTAGAACTGAACTAGAACTGAACTAGAACTGAACTAGAACTGAACTAGAACTGAACTAGAACTGAACTAGAAC
>NC_060953.1:41321573-41359273 GCF_022045245.1 Lucilia cuprina | reverse complement strand
AGTTCTAGTTCAGTTCTAGTTCAGTTCTAGTTCAGTTCTAGTTCAGTTCTAGTTCAGTTCTAGTTCAGTTCTAGTTCTGTTCTAGTTCAGTTCTAGTTCAGTTCCAGTCCAGTTCTAGTTCAGTTCCAGTTCAGTTCTAGCTCAGGTCTAGTTCAGTACTAGTTCAGTTCTAGGTCATTCCTAGTTAAGTTCCTGTTCAGTTCTAGTTCAGTTCTAGTTCAGTTCTAGTTCAGTTCTAGTTCAGTTCTAGTTCAGTTCTAGTTCAGTTCTAGTTCAGTTCTAGTTCAGTTCTAGTTCAGTTCTAGTTCAGTTCTAGTTCAGTTCTAGTTCAGTTCTAGTTCAGTTCTAGTTCAGTTCTAGTTCAGTTCTAGTTCAGTTCTAGTTCAGTTCTAGTTCAGTTCTAGTTCAGTTCTAGTTCAGTTCTAGTTCAGTTCTAGTTCAGTTCTAGTTCAGTTCTAGTTCAGTTCTATTTCAGTTCTAATTCAGTTCTAGTTCAAATCTAGTTCAGTACTTGCTCAGTTCTAGTTTAGTTCTAGTTCAGGTGTAGTTCAGTTTTAGTTCTAGTTCAGTTCTAGTTCAGTTCTAGTTCAGTTCTAGTTCAGTTCTAGTTCAGTTCTAGTTCAGTTCTAGTTCAGTTCTAGTTCAGTTCTAGTTCAGTTCTAGTTCAGTTCTAGTTCAGTTCTAGTTCAGTTCTAGTTCAGTTCTAGTTCTAGTTAAGTTTTAGTTCAGATTAAATGCTTAATAAGTCGAACTTTCTTTACTACTTCCTTAACTAAATTATTCATTATTATTACATATTATTAAATATCTTCTGCATTAAATAATTTTCATTTAAACATAGAAATTTAAATAAATTTTTATGATTTATGACAAAAAAATAATAGAGAAAAAAAGCTGTTGTATTTAATGAGTGTCTCAAAATACCAGACGACTTTGCCTTCCTCAATTGTTGACGAAAGGAAACTTGAAAATGTACAACAGTTTTCGAGACACGCATGCCAATGCATGAAAAAAAAGAGATGTGTCATATAATATTGAAGTGCACTATGGTGGAGTAGTCATATTTTTTCGAGCATAGTTTTTCAAATTTTATCCTGCAAACCTTATGCTGCAATACTTAAATATAGCTAGTTGTATTCCAAAACACTAACAATTTCGGTGTTGTTCGTTATATTTGAAAAATTATTGCGACGACAAGTTGCAACTTATGTGTAATATTTGTTTGTTTGAATAGTAATTATAATTCAGTGTTTTCTAAACCATAGTGCACTGTCAAAATCGCCTTAAGTATGACACAGGCAAATAAAATAAACAACCATCGTAAGGAAAACACCTCGAACTAAAGAAGACCATGGCGGTCTTGTGTTAGCGCACATTATGCTTATAGGATTTAAAGGAATTGTTTCATTAACCAAGCAGTTCGAAAGAAAGAATTAATGTTTACTATTCCTGGATAATCGGTTGTTTAGGAGTAACCTTTAGTGGCAGATTAAATAACAAGTTTGGGAATGTGCCACCAATAAAAACATAGAGGAGAACTTAGTAACTAAATGTCACCGACAGAACTACTTCGTGATCGTTATAACAGAAATCTATTAGTTTCACAGATCTGTTGCGTTCATCATTGACGCATGCGATCTCAGCACGTCATTATATTATAAAGAACGGCGTTAATTTTCGCCAGATTAGATGAATCTTATTCGGTTCTCAATGCTTGAGCATGGCGTGAAATAGATCTTTGTCTGTACAATCAGTAAACTGCCCATATTGTGCCATCTGGAGATTTATCTTATTGGAAAACAGCAGAACATTTCGTAGATTGACTTCACGCTTTCAAATCGGCAAAAGAACGGTGGTTATAACTTGTGATTCTAGATTACTTGGATCTTATTTGCTTTCGAGCATAAAGTTTACTCTATCGATACTCTTTTTTACTCTTGTGCATGGTGTGAAATAGATCCTTGTCTGTGCAATCAGGAAACTGCTCATTATGTGTCATCTGGAAACTTCTCTTATTGGAAAGCGGCGCTGTTATTTCATTTAACTTTCCACGATCGTTTGGGGTCTAGCTCCAACTCTGCCAAATCAAGATCTAAATGAATGCCTTTCTTATTGTAAAACAGCAGGACATCAAATGAGTCGACACTGTTTTCCCTAACAATCGCTCGTTGATCATGCTACAATGATTACGTATATGGGTCCGACTCCACAGAAGGACACCACCAAAGGGTGATTTTAAGCTGCTGTTTCGTTAAACATGCCACAATGATTGGCCATCTGAACAGACTCTGCCTTAGATTAGTGTCTAGGTCCAACTCTGCCAAAGCAAGATCTGAAAGAATACCTTTCTTATTGTAAAACAGCAGGACATCAAGTGAGTCGACACTGTTTTCTCTAACGATCGCTAATTTCGGTAAAAAAAATTAGTTTTATCGTTTGGATTTTTTTGGAAGTGAGTCGACACTGTTTTCTTTAACGATCGCAGACTTTGCCTCAGATTGGTGTCTAGGTCCAACTCTGCCAAAGTAAGATCTGAAAGAATGCTTTTTTTTATTGTTAAACAGCAGGACTTGAAGTGAGTCGACACTGTTTTCTTAACGATCGCTAATTTCGTTTAAAAAAATAGTTTTATCGTTTGGACGATTTGGATTCAAATCTGCCAATATAATTTCTGGAAAAATTCAGTGCATTTCCATAGGTAAGTCATGTCGACTCCAATGATCGCTAAATTTGTACGATCGAAAATTTTGCGCTGTTATTTTGTTGATCATGCCATAATGATTTCGCATATGGGTCCGACTCAACAGAAGGACACCTACGAAAGGTGACTTCGAGCTGCTGTTTCCTTAAACATGCCACAATGATTGGGCATCTGAGGCAGAATCTGCCAAATGAACTTTTATGATTGCAGAATACTCTCATAGCGTGTGCCAACACTGATTTCAAAGCGATCTCCTTGTTTCATTAAAATAACCCTAATTTCAAGGTTCTCTTACGTTTAATTTTTCATATTTGACAGATTTTGTCAAGGCAACTTCCGAGAAGCCGACTACCTGATTGGAGAACAGCAGGACATTTCACATCCTCTATAGAGGTCTCCTAAATGGAAATAATGTCTAAAATTAGACTGGACTTTGAAAATTGCCTTCACTAAATCGAAGAAGTGAATGTCCATAGAAATCAACACAACTCACTCTTTCTCAGCACTGATCTTCGTGTGTAAACTCTCTCGCCTTGTTAAACTCATGCAAAAACAAAAATGTATTCATAAATTTAAACAAAAACAACAACAACAACAAAAACCACACAGACTTAACTGCTAATAATAAAAATAAAATAAACTACACCATTACAACAAACTATGTATTACACTTTACACTATAATTTAAACATCCATCCATCCCACCACTCTACATAGATGAATGTACGCTGGAAGTCGTCATTTCATTGACTCCTCATAATTTGTTGCCGTTGCCTGCTACTATGCAAATATTTATTTAATATATATTTTTTTCCTTACTTCTTGCTTGTTTTTTAAAGTATCTAAGGAAAAAACTTAAGATACTCTTATAGAAATGGAGAAAAATACAAAAAAGGAAGAAAATATATAACTGCTCTATAGCAGCAACAAACTCATTGAAAATTTTAAATGGTTGTTGTTTTTTTCTTTTTGTCGTCTCAGCGAAAATTTAAACGCCAAAGGAGGAAATACTACTTAACCGGCAGCGACGTGAAGAAACATGTTTTAGGCGAATGAATAATGACAATATATAAAAATAAACATTTGTTATTGTTGCTGATTTCACTACTACTCTACAACTGCTACTACAATTGTCATTAAAATGGTGGTTTAGAGTCCATTTAAAAGAAATAAACTTGGAATTCAATTGAATAATTGTAGGGGATATAAATGCTAAACTTGTTTTGTATATTTATTTCTTTGTTTTTGTTTAATTAAGGTATTAGATTTAGATTGCTATAGTAAGTTAAAATTTAAATGTCAAGTTCAAGTTAGGATCTTACTCGAAGGCGTTATGGTTTTAATTTTATTGTTTTAATCAATTGCTAGAGAATTCACTTAACGTACGAAATTTCGTTTCTCGCAACACTGAGCATAGCAATTCGTTAAGTAACAAGAAGTATCTTACGAGATTTTCTTTCTTGCAATAAAAATTTTGTTGATTTGCCATTCATTTTCCAGATTCTCTAACAAATACATAATTTCGAAAAGAATGGATCATCGATAACATAACTTTCCAAAATATCAGTTCTACAAAAGATTTGGGAAAAGCCATTTTCGGTGGATTTGTCTAATCATAGAAACATCATAGTATTTTACACTTCCTTGGGCAAAATGTAAGGTATTGCAATTATGGGGGACCAATAGGACTTAGTCCTTTTATCCCGATTTCAGTTAGGGCAGAGGAACTTTTGTTTTACATGGCATGTTCTTTCCTATTTATATTATAGGTGGTTGGCTACCTCCAAGAACGACATTCTTGGAATAACCTGAACATGCCCCCGGGGGAGTATGCACCTATGTGGTGTTAAAGTTGGGATGACTCCTACGATAACATCCCAGGAGGAACTGTTTAGTTATTATTACATTATGTTTCCTTGTATATAGTGTATATGACAGTATTTTGGCTGCTTTGAATATTTGTCCAATAGGCAACACTCAGCGAAGAAGAGCACACTGGAACAGCATAATTGTCCATTGACTGGCCAATTGCAATTTCCCAATCTGTGTGTTGCCAATAGGCAACACTCAGCGAAGAAGAGCACACTGTAACAGCATAATTGACCATTGAGTGGACAATTGCAAATTCCCAATCTGTGTATAACTGATTTGGCATAAGCTGAGAAGGTAAACAGTATGTTAAAGGTAGTCCCAAAATATTTTCATGATTCAATGTCAGTCTTCGTCTTTGTCGGCTATATTCATGTTTATCTCCTTCGTCCAGCTGGTGAAGATTGTTGCCGAATAACATCCCAGGAGGAACTGTTTAGTCAGTATGACATTATGTGCCTTAATCTTCGATTCCCTGTGTATAGTGCTGCTTTGAATATTTCTCCAATAGGCAACACTCAGCGAAGAAGAGCACACTGGAACAGCATAATTGACCATTGACTGGCCAATTGCAAATTTCCAATCTGGGTGTAATTGCTGGGGTATAAGCTGAGAAGATAAACATAATGTCAAAGGTAGTTCCAAAATATTTTCATGGTTCAATGTCAGTATAAGTCTACGTCGGCTAAATTCACGTTTATCTTTACCTCGACCCTGCCATCCTTCTTCGTTGGTATGCGGAGAAACTGAACTGTAGACCACATCTTATGTGTAGACCACATCTTATGTTCTAGTAGTTGTGGTATTTGTCTAGCGAGTAGTAACTTAAACAAACTTCCAAAACTTTCTAAAGAGCGTCTTTTAACAAACCTATTGTCAATGTTCCGAAACAAACGATATTGGTAATCTATATGGAGGATTAACTCGAAGTTTGGATACATCGCGAGGTTAAAGTGAACGACAGTATTTCAACTGATCAACACACGCATTCAAATGAGAGCGCTTATCTGTCGCTGATCCACCAAGAATATCAAAACAGAAAGACTTCCAACAAACCTCCTCTTAATGTTTCGAAATAGAGATAACTAACAAACGGCAATGTCTTCGCATTTTGATTTACTGTTTACCGAAAATAACGTATATGGCATGGCTGCAAAGCCTTGAAGAGACGACTTTATATCCATTAACGAAGACTCATTTCGTTATCTCATTCTTATTTCTTATCTGTCATTTGGATGAGAGTTTAAGTTGGCACGACTTGTAGGGCTTTAGTGCAGGAAATATAAATGGACTTTGATTTTGCAACTAAAGACTTTAGACAAATTGGTAGTACTAATGGCTTTAAAGGGATTCCACTACTTCTACAAGTAGGGCTTCAGTACAGGAAAGAATCTGAGGAACAGGGAATTAGTGAAACTGAGTTTTTTCTCCCATTTTTAATGAAACATATTTAAAAGAGATAACATCATTACTGCATTAGAGTTTCAGCCATTTTTCCCACAGATTTAACATGGTGACAAAAATATCTGGTCCTTCTTCCCTAAACCTATTCAGACTCCAATCTGGCGTTAACAATATTTTAAAGCGATAATTGGCATTGATATTATTATTATTATTACGTTGGATCTACAATTTCTAGTTTTATCTTAATTCCTCCTTCAAGTTTTATCGATACATTTACGTAGAAATAACATTAGTTTAGTTTTAAATTTCACAAGAACTCGTGTTATTTTAAGACAAACACAATTCTCAGTAACAAATTAAAATTTAAAGATTTTTAGATTATTTGCAACATTTTTTACATAATTATTTTTATTGTTAAACAAAAAAAACGGTTTACTTATTTAAACCGCACAATTCTTATTTTTTTCAATCCAGTTGACGATAAACTTATATAGTTTAAGACTCTAAAAATGTTATCAACTCATGTACTTTGTGGGGTTTTTTTTATCACCACATTTATTCGCAGTTGTATTTTTGTTTGTGTATAATCCCAGAAGTTCGTGGGAACAGTCTCGATCAAACTAAATACACGACTCTCTTGGTGACTATGCTTACCCTATGAGCATATTAATCGTCCCTTCCATAGATGACAAAGACCCAGCAAAAGAGGTAGTCCAAAGAATTTGAAATATAAAAACGAATTGTTTTTACTGTGTTTACTTTCTAGATTACTAGGGGATAGTAAAGTAATTAAAGTGTCAGCGTTTACACTCTCGTTTACTTAGAGAACTTTGACTATCTCTCAGACTGTCTCTTGTGTAACTATGGAATTGCAAATGATTTCCTTTTTAGTAATCTGACAAGTTGAAAGTTTGGACTGATATTTTAAAATATGTTGAACGGAATTGTCTTTCCGAACTGTTGGGTTTACTTTAATGATTTCACTTTTTCATCTCTTTCCATTTTATTTGTGGGAGTCTCTCTCTCTTCAATAATACTTCAAATATTGCTGTTGTTTTCTTTTTTAAATGTATATCAATTCAGTTAAGAGTTTTCTGTTGTTGTATTTCCTTCATATAGAAAATTTGCATTTTTATGATTTGTTGTTGTATTTTTAACATTTATATAGTTTGCCATAAATGTATGAAAAGTATGTTCTAGTTTTGAAATTTTTTTCTTCAACAATTTAGATTGTTGTAATAAATCGCAAAAAAAATAAAACTTCCCAGATTCTTTTTTCTAGTTTAAATGTTTTTTTTTTGTATTATTGTTTTTTTCTTACAATCACTTTATATTGTTTTAAAATTTCTTTCTTTTTTCTACTTTCATTACAGCAGTGGTCGGCAGCTAAAGACAACAGGATCTATGTTGAATACTAAACAAAGAAATTGTAAATTTAAAACACTTTTTAAAACGAAAGATTTCCAACACAAGTTTGTAATGTTATCTTAGTTGGTGTTTGTTTCAACCATCTCTTTGTGTTGACCCCTGCTTTAAATGCTTCTAATATTTAGCTAGTTTTTGTTGTTGTTTAAATGTGTACATATTTTTCTAAAGCTGTCAGTTTTGTTCATGTTTCTTTCTTAGTTCTCACAATATTATTATGGGAAAAGTTTTTTTAGTATTTTGTGCCTTCTATATCCATAGTTTGTGGGAGTTCATTAGAAATGGGATTTGTTTTTTAAGTTTATAAACGATTTAAAATTAGGGAAAAAAGTATAAAATTTATAAAGTTAATTTCTATAAATTACCACAATTTTTGTTAATATTAAATGGTTAGTTTAAAGTATTTAACTCTTAACCACATACTACTTATTAACATTGAGTCTTAACATAAGGCTAAGCGTTTTAACCCTCAATATTTGCGGTTGGCTTAATAAGCTTGTTATAACTTTAAATTTAAACACTTGCTGAACAGTAAAACCAGACAGAATTTGTTTTAGAATAATACGTTCTTGAAAGGATATCTATACAGATTCTCTAGAATATATTCTCTTGGAAATTTATTGAGACTCTAAAGAATTTCTAAAAAGTTATCGAATGTTTTGATTTCTGATTTCAGGCATAACGTACAATTGGGACGAACGACGAATTTTTCGGAATGAATTTTCATCGTCAGATATAGAACACACTAAATTATAGTCCGTATGACGAAATTCGTCGTAAATAACGAACTGTGCAATTGGTTTATTTCTTTCTCATATGCAGACGCAGAGTGACCATCAACTCCGAATAAATACACCTAATCCAAAATCGGGCCTGTTGTGCGCTCCTTATCATAAAAACAAGGGAACTGAATGAATTATTTTTAAGTGTTTAGAAACTCAGTTTCCTGGACGTAATTCCTAAGAATCTTCCAATTATTGTTAATCAGGAATGTTATTTCCAGAATAACATCACTTCCAAGATACTTGGATCTAACTTCGACGAATGCCTGACAGTGGCAAAGAAAGTGCTCTAGAGTTTTACCGTCCTCTCCACATGCTCTACATATGTCAGCATCCGCATGTCCAATTTTTCAAAAATGTGCTCGTAATCCAGTGTGTCCACTCAGAGTACGTACAATTACACTAACTTCAGACTTGCTCATTTTGAGTAGATTTTTTGTCTTGCTCTCATCAGGGTCACCCCATAGAATTTTTGGTGGTTTCATTATTCCAAGAACTCTTATGGGATTCTCTCACCCATATTTTTAGTTCAGCTTTTGTTGCGTGGAATGATTTTGTTAGGTTAACTGCCTCGAACTTCCTTCCCTTTAAAGCTATTATATTCGCGCTTTCGTTACCGATTACAATCCAATCTTAGATTTAGTTCTATCTCCTGATATCGTCCTAATTGACTTCTGGCTGTCGGTAAATATATTAAGCGCTGTGGGCGCCATATTTATTCTAATCCAATTTATTTATTCTGGATCTTCAATATAATCCGTTTAACAACGGATTGCAAGATATTCTATCTGGGATCAACGTTTCAAAGTTTCCGATATATTCTGTGTCTGGTATACGATCAGGAACGTCCGATGATTGTGTATAACTTTCCTATGTGTCCAGTTTTCATTGATTACGCCTTTCGGCAGTGCACACTGCCTTATATCTTAAATATGTTTCAATATCCAGAGCCTTGATAAAAGTAGTACACATGGCACCACTTATACCAAATCATCATGTTCACTGAACTGCCTGTAGAAGTTTGATATTGCACTTTTGTTTTAAGCAATCCACCAGATTATTGAAGCATAAGTTAGAATTGGTCTAATTACACTTTTACCAAGATGTTCTATCTGGGATCAGCGTTTCAAAGTTTCCTATATATTCTGTGTCTGGTATACAATCAGGAACGTCCGATGATTGTGTATAACCTTCCAATGTGGCCAGTTCGCCTAAAGTAAAGAGTCGTTCGGTTGTACGGGGAACGCCTCATATCTTAAATATGTTTCAATGGGAGGAATATCTAGCAACGTTTCCAAAGCCTTAGTTAAAGTATTACACATGGCACCACTTATACCCAAGCAGCATGTACGTTGAACTGCCCTGTATTAGTTAGATATTTCACTTTTTTCTAAAGCACCAGATTATTGAAGCATAAGCTAGAATTGGTTTAATTGCACTTTTATAAAGCCAAATTGTCATAGTAGGACCAAGACCTCATTTCATGCCCATATGTGCCTTGTTGATCCTATCCTCTATGGGGTGTCTGCATTTCAATTTTCGGCCGAGGATTAGTCCAAATTGTGCGTATACTATAACTATCGAGCATTATTTCTCGGAAATACTTTCTGTCGATTTTTTCTTTTCATGTATTTTTACGAAAAATAAGATTGATTATTACGTAAAACTCCAGATATTTTTTCTTTTTATGTCTTTTTACTGGACGTGTGGCCTCCGGTAGGTTAGTGGTTAGTGTTCTTGTCTGGTAGACCGGAGGTGGTGGGTTCCACCTGGTTAAGGAACCCATAGCAGGCCCGATAGAGGCCTAGGTGTATTTTTTCGGATTTGATGTATATATGGACATTCTCCTTTTGAAATAACTAACTACTAGACGTGTGAACTGAGACGTTTTAACTGGGACTTGTGAAATTTAATAACTTCAACATGTTCCAATTGATGTTCTTCCCTTTATAACTTTTTATAATTATTATTCACTATAATGACAATATATATTTGTATTTCCGATTTCAATTATTATTTCATAAACAAAAGCACATACTTCGCACAACTCGTTAATTACATTAAAATTTTGTCAGAAAATTGTACCGAATTTATAACGAAATATTAAAAACAGCTTAAACACAATATCCTTAACACTATAATTTAGTTAAATATTGAAATATTCACATGATCACAATTTTGGCAGATTTTTCAAATAAAAAGTTTCCAACTTTTGAATACAAAGGCATGAATTTTATACACAAAGAGTGTCACATAATTTCAGCACTCGTTTATCACATTAAAATTCTTTTTTTTCACTCCTGTCACATAAATGGTACGATTTTATCAATAACGGCAGGGGAAATAAAATTTCCTTAATAGATTACATTGAGTATTAATTTAAAATGTATATATTCACATGATCACAATTTTGGCAGACTTTTTAAATAGTTTTTTTTTTCTTTTACTTGGAAGGTGTGTTAATTAAGTGACAAACACCGATCATGTCTGGCATATTAATTACAGTAAAATTTCTTAATAGTGGACAAAATAACTTTTAAGCTTTTAGCTATTTACCTAAAATAGTTTTTTAAAAACTTTACTTTTGGTTAAAAAATTTATAGTTGCTAAATGTGTAATTAAAAGTTAAATGTAAATAAAAAGATATTCATTAAATAGTGATAATAACTTTATATAGATTTTACTTTATTTAACTTCCACTAATCAGCTGTCAATATTAAGTAATCACATATTATTTACAAAAATTTTGTTAATAATTACATTAAAAGTAAACAAAAAAAAACTCCAACATTTAAATATTACAAATCCCCTGAAAACTTTGTTGTAATTTTAATAAAATTTAACTTTTTCTTATGACACACACAAAGATAACTCAACATCATAGCAGTAGCTCATACCCAGCTGCCGTTTTTTAAAATATTTGATCACATTCGAGTCATTTATGACTCTTCTGCACGATTAAAATGATCATATATGCTCTCATTTTCTGATCATAAATGATACATTCGTGGGGTGAAAATGTTATCCTACGCGCGACTGAGTCATTTATGAGCCCCGCTTCTGATCAATTAGGACTAATTTTTTAATCTTTTTTAAAGTCATTAATGAGTTATTTTCGAATCATATTATAGTCATTTTTGAGTCTTTTCTGAGTAATTTTTATATTTGTTACAAACAAATACAATACAACAGAAAACCGTTTTGTAATCGAAAATGAAGAAAGTCGTCACTTTAGTGTCCTTTTTGTAAGCGGGAGCGGAGACAGTCGTCTTTTTACTGCCCTCAAGTAACCTAGAGAATATACTCTTAAAAGTTTTTTTTTGTTGTACTTCCGAAAGTAGTTATTTTACCCATCTTTTGGAGAAATGATTATTACTTTCTACTAATGGTTGACTCAAATTTATATCATTCGGGTCAATCGTCACATTATTGTTCCATAGTATTCTAGAGAGTAGACACTAGAAATTTTTAAGTTTTAGTTCCATTAATATCTTACCACCTGGCTGACTCAAATTCGTATGTTTTTATTTCACAAATAAACTCTTTGTAAACGAGAATGAAGACAGTCGTCACTTTAGTGTCCCCTTTGTAAGCGAGAGCGGAGGCAATCGTCTCTTTACTTTCTCTTTATAAGGTGTAGAGTGACGATTGACTTCCTCATAGGACAAGCCCATGTTAAAATGGTTGGTCACTTGGGTAGTCAGGTGTCTAGGTGCCACCACAAGTGGTAGGTTAAGTGGTCAGTTCGGGACTGTCCCGTCAAACTTCTGGGTATGATTGGTATACATTCGGTTGCTGTATTTTTCAAATAAATCAGATTTTAAACATTAATTGAAATTATTTAGACTTAGCTTAGTGATTAGTCACCCAACTATCTTCCGTAAAACATATAAAATTATTATAATTAAAGCATAATATAATTTCCATTCTGATCAATTAGAAAATGAGAATTATATAAACTCATGTTAGGCCACACAAAATGTTTTGCTAACTCTTCCAAAAGAGTATTTTCTGAACCCTATTTCTAATCAGTTTCGACTCATTTTTGAATCGTTTTTGAGTCAATTTTAAGTGTAAGTGTTGCTAATTTTATTACAAACAAAAACAATTACATAAGGAACCATTCCCACGACAATTGGATCTTCGCTCAGGAACGACTCGAGTTATACTCGGCCAAAGATTGTCAACCCAGCGACAGCTGTATCAACCGAAAGTTTTTTCCCCAGGAAAGAACTATCGGCCACACTCGAACTTTTACAACAACAACATAAGTAACAATTTTAGATCTTTCGAACCATCTTATTTTAAACTCCAGTATGATAAATTTATGATTCCTATACATTTTGTTATTGTTTTTCAAATATTCTATTTTCAATCATATATCGGGATCATTAATTTAGAGTCAATTTTTAACCGCTCAACTTATTAATCACTTTTAATTCATCTAAAGGAGTTAAAAATGACTCAGTATAGTGATAAATCATCCAACAATCTTCCAAATGTTAGCTGGGTAAGAAACTATTTGGTAACTACTGTATAATTTGTCAACATTTGTATGGTTTATGCGAAAATTTAAAAACTTAAACTAAAAATAAAATTTCGCAAAATCTTTATACACAAACAGTCAGTAGTATATTAGCAAATATTGTTACTGTTATTGTTGTTGTTGTTGTTTTTGGTAATATATCTACTACTAATTTAGTTAGTATCTATATATTTAAATACATGCATCCATATATACATTCATCATCATACACACCACATATTTGCACTTTAGTTTATAACTTTGTTGTAATTTGTTTGGTTGCATACGAATTTCATTGTTACATCACATATGTTTTCTTTACTTTAGACGTAATTAGATCCACAAAAAGTTAAACAAAAATAAAACATACTCTTGGTGCATATTTTGTTGTTATTGTTGGTTGCACTACTGTAAACATTACTAGTGTTTGTAGTACGAGTATGTAATCTGGGGTTTACAATTTGTCTCTTCGTTTTATGTATTTACCTGGTTAACGTTTGCTGTTCGCATGTTTGGGACTTCATTGAGTTCAAATAGAAAAAAAGTGGATAACTGAATTTGTTTGGTTTCATTATGGGAACTGTTTTTAGTTTAGTTTCACAATTTTAGTTTTTTTCTATTGATTTTAATTGAAAAGTTTTATTACTGAGAAAGAACCTTTATTGTTTTGCAGTCGAGATCATTCGCACTTAGTTTCCTTTCCTTTAAGATAGTTATGTTTGCATCTTCTGGAATTTTGTAATAAACTCTATTATTCCATCCGAATTTAGTGATCATATGCTCTTGATCAGATCTATCAATGCAAGTTGTTATGTCAAAAATTTTCAAAAAGTAGCCCTTTGAGGGAAAATTACAGAATTCTAGAGTAAGTGATCGTTCGATATGGTATATCAACATCAGGAGCTTTGCTCTCTTACGATCAGTCACCGCTGACGTTTATATTACATCGTAGAGACTTTACACTTACAGCCTTGCCGGACATTGTACAAGCAATTTGTTTGTTTATTCAAGTTTTCTAATCTCTGACCATTATTTGTCCCGTTGCGCAGTTTCCGATATGCAAAAGCATCACTTCCTTTTATAGACGCACAAGAATTTCAAATCATCTCATGTTATATCTCAGTTTCCTTTACGTAATCAAAGTTAAAAATAGTTCTTTGTAGGGAAATAACTGATTCTAAACTTAGTGATCGTTCGATATGATATATCAAACGTCAGTAGTATAATCTTACGATCTGACACCGTTGACGTTTATATTACTTCGCAGAGATTTCACGCTTACATCCAAGCAGTTGAAGTTGGTCCCTAAGTTACCTGCTTCGCCGGACAATGTACAAGTACTTTGTTCGCTTACTCAATTTATCAAGTCTCTGATAATACCTTGTACCGTTGCGCAGTTTCCGATATGTAAAAGCATAACTTCCGTTTAGAATCGCACAACTAGGATTACCGACAACTGGAGCTGATGATCTATCAAACGTCAGTAGTATGATCTTACGATTTGACACCGATGTTGTGTATATTACTTCGCAGAGATTTCACGCTTACATCCAAGCAGTTGAAGTTGGTCCCTAAGTTACCTGCTGGACTTTGCTTCGTCGGACAATATACAAGTACTTTGTTCGATTGTAAATTTTTCAAATCTTTGATAATTCATTGTCCCATTGCGCAGTTTTCGATATGGAAAAGCTTCACTTCCGTTTAGAGTGTCACAACTAGGATTACCGAAAACAGGAACTAGAGAAGTAATGCCTACACCAATATGCGAATCCATAAGAAAAAAGACAAGTTTTCACTCAGTGGATTCTGAACATACTTTGACAAAGAAGGGAAATTCAAAAATGATATCCATCACTATTCATCTCATTCAACACTTTTATAGTGAGAAACCTCTGACACATTCATTTGATACATTCGATTGATATAGTATTAACTCATTCTCAACATTTAGATCCACAGTCACTAATCTGAGGAGTATGTTTAACTTTACTTTACCGGACAATGTACAAGGACTTTGTTCGACTACTCATATACACAAGTTTATAGCAGAATAGAGGTACTGGGTTTGCAAAAACACCAAGATGAGGAAAGATTTATCATGGTAACGTTTGGAATTCTCATAAGGGTATCAGAGATGTTGTTAAAGAAAAGTAGACGTGATTATACGCCTAATGATTTTAAGATTTTGCCTATAGTTTTAAATATTCTCGAGACAATAGATTTATCAATTCATTAAACCCTTTATTCTCGTGACACTTGTACTTCGAACAGAAGAGATGAGAGAAGAGATCCCATAAGACCATAGGCTCTTCAGAGGTCTGGTTCAGACACGGTTGAAAGCCTGGAAAACTCATTAAGCTATATCTATAGACGTATTTAGATTGTGTATTCAACATTCCGCGAATTTTTCTCTAGAAGGTTTAAGGAGTTCCAGATTTTTAAGATTATATGAAACCTTCGAATTCTCATAAGGGTATCAGAGATTTTGTTTCAGAAAAGTAGACGTGATTATCCGCCTTATGATCTTGTATGCAGTTTATGATTTGGCCGCTGGTTTTATATATGGATTTTATATGGATTTGACATTTCAGTCGACCTTCTATTCTCGCAATACTTGTTTTTTCAATAGTTTATCGCGTAGAGAAGAGTTCTGCCACAAAACTTTAGAAGTGATCTTAGCGGTATGGCAGTATGGAATCAGAACTGATTGAAAGCGTTGTTTTGAATCTAATAAAGATTGACCCTAGTATTCATAAAGATATTAATGGCTTATTTTAGGTTTATCACGCAAATTTTCCATACAAAAATCTTACAATAAACCATTAATAACTTTCATAAAAATGGGTGAGTGATGAGTATTCAATATTCCGTGAATTTTTCTGGAGCAGGTTTAAGGAGTTCATTTGTAAAACTAACCTAATTTACTTCCCACCATATTTTGTTAAAATAATTTCCAATTATGATGCTAATAACAAATGTTTAATAAACTTTATTAGTATCTTTATAAAGTAAATTAATTCCGTCAAAAATGCAAATATGTAAAATGTTTTAAAGCGATTTAGATGTTTAACCATCAACAACGAATTATGCTTAAGCACGCTTATGCATTTTTCTCTAGACAAAATTCTTAATTTCCATAATAAATTATGCTTTTTACAAAAGAAGAAGAAGGCAAAATTGTAAGTTTGATTTGTAAACAAAAAAAAAAACATTTTTTTTTCATTCATTTAAACTAACCTCAATTTACAACAAACAAATTTGTTTTTGTCAAATTATTTAATACCAGAGACCAATGCGTTTTTATTAAGCGAAAACAAAAATCCAAACCAAATACGAGCTTAACTCACTGGCTGTCTGCTTTTGTAGCAATTTTTTTTTTTTTGTTATTTTATATTTTCCGTTAACGTTCACTTAAATTAAACAAATTGTTTTAAATTTTTTTCAATTGCACTCAAGGTCCAACGCGAGGTGTTGAAGCTTATGATGACACTTGGTCACGCATACAAATGGAGGGAGGATTCAGAACTACTAATATAATAACAACAAAAAGAAACAGCACAAAACTGCTACAGAAGACTCAACAATACTTTTTACTGTTGTAAGAAACAAAGTAAGAGCTATTGTTTGAATGAATAAGAATTCGTAATTGTAAATGCCGGCCGGTTATTGGAACATAAGAGGATTTGTAATGTTTTTACCATCGAGCGAATGTTGTGGAGAACAAAGAAAATGTAAAAAACATTTAGGAAACTAAAACCTTATTATACTTAATAGGAAAAAAAGAACTGTCTATTGCTGAGTGCGAAAGAAATTGCAGGAAAGAGGTTAATATGATCAAGTTAAGGTTTTTTGGTATTTTCAAAAAAAAAAAAAAATATTAGTTTTTTTGATCAAGTTAAGGTTTTTTGGTATTTAAAAAAAAAATATTAGTTTTTTTATTTTATAGAGTCTGTTGTGATTTCTATAAATGAAAATGGTAATTAGAAGTCAACATGCGGTTAATTGGCGGAAACACGTTAATAGAAAAGGACTGAAAAAGGGGTTCATGATACAAAGACATCTTCCAGGTCTATCTATCTATCTATCTATCTATCTATCTATCTATCTATCTATCTATCTATCTATCTATCTATCTATCTATCTATCTATCTATCTATCTATCTATCTATCTATCTATCTATCTATCTCTCTATCTATCTATCTATCTATCTATCTATCTATCTATCTATCTTGTATAACAGTTTACTAGAAACAAAATCTTTATAGCAGTTTCTTGTATAGAAGAGATCGTAAATAATAGTATTCTCTATAAGAGTTTTTAGAGGATTTTTTGGTATAACAGTTCTATCTATAAAAAATTCCTGATTTTTCCTTATAGAAATGTATTTAACTGATTTTTCAATAAACATTTTTTGTTAAGAGTATACAGATAAATTGTGTATAACAGTTATTTTACGGAAAAATTTATATATAACAATTTTTCTTAAGAAAACTTTGTTGTAATAGTTTTTTCTACAGAAAAAAAATCTAAAAAAAATATTTTCTATAGAATAGTATTCTCTATAAAAAAATCTTCGAAACATTTTTGTTAACACTCTTTTCTTAAGAAAAACTTACATGTAAAAGGTTTTTCTAAAGTGTACAATTTTTGGATTATAACAGTTTTCTAAAAATTTATTTTATTTTTAATTTAGTTTAACACTTTTTAAAATATTTTTTTGTAAAAATTTCAATTTTCAAATAGAAAACATTTACAGTTTATAAATTCTTTTATTATTTCAATAAAATTTCATTCCCCTTTTCCCCAAACCTTTACCAAGTGTCAAAGTGAAATTTTTTTACTTAATAAGATTTCTTTAAATTTCACACATTTTATTAAAAAGGTTTTTTTTTGTAAATTTTTTCTTTTTGTTTGCTGTGACTTTGAGTTTGAGTTGCATTGAAGACAATTCACACACAAACTCTCGTACATTAACCCACACTATATAGTGTTATGAACACAACCAACAACCACCCACCCATTTAACCAGCATTCATTGTACATCAGTTTCTGTAACAAAAGAAATGCTCACACTTTTTAATCATATTCTTTTCTCATATTTTTTTTTGTAAATAAATCGTCGTGTTTGTTGTTTGAGTTGCTTTTGCTTATTAAATATCAGCGTATGCGTGCGCATTTATACAAAATATACAATATAGTGAAACATGTTGTCTTTTCTTATAAGAAATTGCATTTACAACAACAACAAGAAGTATTTGGGAAATACAAGAATTTATTCATTTAATGAATAGCTTCTCCTTTTGTTTTCTTTTTCTTTTTTATATTTTTTTCTATAATTTTATACCTTAACACTTCTGCCTTTTAATAAATTCCAATTTTGTTTTAATATTGTTAATATTTGTTATATTATTGTTATAATTTTATTTTAGCTCCTTTTTATTACAAATATCCTTTGGATGGATAACTTTTCCCTTTACAACTTTCTTTTTTTTAAAGAGTATTTCTTTGCTTCGTCTCTTTGTATAATGTTCTCTTTTTGTAAACAATCTTTATTGTTTGTGTATGGTTTTTTTGTTGTTGTTATGATATTGATTCAACTTTTGTTGTTGTTGTAGTTGTTTTACCAGATAATATAAAGTGCAAAATAAACAATTTCAATTCTTAAGTCAATTTAATTTTCATTTATTAAATGCATATAAAAAACCTGAAATATTGTTTGATATTTGTAAATAATTTTTGAGAAAGGGGAGCGGGAGTGGGGTGTTTGTAACCTCTCAAATATTAAGTAAATATTCAAATATAAAACAAACAACTTTTTATACCCTACACCACTTTAGTGGGGAGGTTATATTAGGTTTGTGCAGATGTTTGTAACGCACAGACTGTCGAGAGTTTTAACGTGAGCACCTGCCGTATCGGCCTTATCTCACGGTGGTCTTTGTCACCCACAGGGTAGACTTTGTCTTCGATTAAGACTCAGGTGGCAATTTTTGCACATTGGCTATGACCGGTACCATGCGCAAGTACTTTGCTGGAGTACTCAAGCTATCTAATCTCTTGCCAAAGTAGTCACGTTGTAAGACAACCACACTACTATGGCTCTGTTGATTCGGCAACAGCACCTAGAAACGTAACCGGTGGACCGAAGCACGATTCATCAATAAGCCGTAGACATCGTTCTTACTCACAGTGACACGCTGTCTGATATGAACAGAGTATACTCTGAACACATCTGGACAAGGAAGGAAAATTAATTGGTATCACATGTATATGATACCTTTCATCCATCATCATTCAACCCAGCACACATCTCATTTATTCGACACATTCATAGAGAAAAACATACGACACACTCATTTAGGTATACGGGTGGGGTAAGGCCCGCATACCTCTACATTCATTCCGTATCATATACAATTGACACCAACCCATTTCCAACGCTTAGTCCCACAGTCACTCCTCTGTGGGGTATCTGTTGATTTTCGGCAACAGCACTGAACTTATTCCGAAATATTGACTATTATCATGCATCAGTCTTTTAACCGCCACTTTTACTCTTCCCGCGAATTTGGGTTCAACCAACAGCCACTACGTGGATCCCGAAGGAACCTCAACCAACTGACCAGCCAGGACATAGTCCTGTGGGCAACTGGCCACCCGTAGTACCAGATTATGCGGTGCTCTGGTCTGACCTCTGGCAATCTATGCAAGGACTAAGCCAAACAGTGGACTGAGACAACCAATTTTTCAATCCCGGTCAGATTGGAGGTATTGGGCCCTCTTTATACCCCGGGATTGCAATAACACCAAGGCGGAGGTCTCGCCAAGGTAACATGCCCCCGGGGGGGTTTGTAACGCACAATAATATTGGTCCTATACACACCTTAAAGTATATCAATCAACTCAGAATCATTTTCTGAGCCGTTTTATCTATGTCCGTCCTTCTGCCTTTCCGTCTGTCCATGTAATTCTTGTAATCAAACTACAGGTCGCAATTTTGAAGATAATGTAATCAAATTTGGCACATGATCTTTTATGGTACCGTAAATGAAGCCTATTGAAATGGTTGCCCCCATACAACCGAATCCCCAAATAGGGCTTTTAAACTTTGTAATCAAACTACAGGTTGCAATTTTGGAGATAATTTAATGAAATTTAGCACATGATCTTTTATGGTACCGTAGACAAAGCCTATTGAAAATCGTTTACATCGGGCCATTATTTCACCTAGCCCCCATAAAACTGAATCCACCGAATAGGGCTTTAAAGTTCAGAATTACGTTTAATATACTCATATTTCGACAAAAAACCTGCAAAAATCAAGTTCTATACAAGACTTGATGATCCTAACGAATATCGTAATAAAAGGTCTTCATGTGACCCCAGCCTCTATGAAAAGACCCCATCAAAACTTCACTAAAATGCCCACAATTTTATTCAACAATAAACGGCTTAAGTATGTATATCTGAGGCAAGGTATAATTTAACTTAAATGCTTTATTATGGCAACTACATCAAATAATATTTTTGTCAAAGGTATAGGGTATTATATGGTCGGCCTCGCCCGACTAAAATTTCTTACTTGTTCTATAATATTAAAGTTCTAAATGTCATTTCTTAGGTTCAATTTAAAGTTGTTGAACTTGTGTTTTAATAATTCTTTTTAATGTTAAAGAAAGTTTTTATAAACTTTTTAATAAAAATCACAAAATTTCTTTAAATTGATTTGTGTTTGATTTAATTTATTTACGGTTTAAACTTGAAACTAAACAGATGTTTATTGAAAAATAAACTCACACCAGGTATTCAAGTTCAATTTTTATGTTAATTTAGTTTTTATTATTATTTATAGATAACTTTTTAATATTTCTTTTATTTGTTTAAACATCTGGTTTATATTTAAGATAGAAAATTTATTTTTGTTTGCAAAAAAAAACCAACCGTTAGTTAAAGGAGACACAAAATCAATTCAGACAAACTTTAAACAAAAATATTGATATTTTCTTTGGGATTTAAATGTGTTATAAATGAAAACAGTTATACAGAAATATTGCTACAAAAAAACTGTTATATAAACATTTTTCTATAGAAAAGAATTGTTATACTTTTTCCTGTATAAGATAATGTCAATAGAAAAACTGTTATACCCAAATTTGTCTATAAAAAAACTGTTATACATAAAATATATTGAAAAACTAGTATACACAAAGTTTTGTTTGGAAAAAAACCTATAAACAACAATTTGTCTTTAGAAAAAAAAGCTCGTATAAGTGTAATACCTAAAATTTTATAATGAAAAAACTGTTATACATAAACTTATAGAAAAACCGCTTAAATACCAAATTGACTATAGGAAAACCGGTTATACATCACATACACTAAGTTATCTATAGAAAAACTATTATACACAAATTTATCTATAAATAACCAATTAGACTATGGAAAAATTGTTATACACCAAGTAGACTACAGACAAAACTGTTATACATAATATTTTATACAACAAATTATCTATAGAAAAACTGTTATACACAAATTTGTCTATAGAAAACCAATTTGACTATGGGAAAAATTGTTATACACCAAAAGGACTATAGACAAAACTGTTATACATAATATTTAATTGAAATACTGAAATGATTATTGGCGATAGGGGTGAATATTTTAAAACTGTTATACATGGGAAAAACTCCAATAGACCAATTTTTCTATAGTATTTCGATTCGAAAGAAAAAGTTAACGAAACACAATGTATTTAAAATACAAATTCGAAATATTTTTCTTTCAAATCGAGTTACAGAGTAAAATAACACCCCCCCCCTCACTGTTATACCTTAATTTTTTGTCAATAAAACTGTTATACCTCAAAGAGTCTATACAAAAAACTGTTATACATATATTTAGAAGATGTTATACACACACAATAACTATTATACACATAAACATACATATTTGTATCGAACTACTACTGTTATATAAAAAACTGTTATAAATCATGTAGACTATAATGATATTATATGGGAGGTGCCAAGTCTCCCTTAAAATTCTGCCCGTTATACCCAAAATGTTCAGATGAATGTCAAAGTTCTTTAAACTAAAATTTGCAGACTCAAACTCAAATAGTTTCTCAGATATACGAATTTTTCTATTTCATTGATATGGGGTCTCCTAGATAAAGTTCCGCCCCTTTTTCTTCAGAATGATCAAAAGTAATTTGATTTTGTAAAGTAATTGACTTTTGTATTTAATACGTATGTGAGGTGCCAAGTCCCCCACTGAAAGTCAGCCCGTTATACTCGAAATGTTTAGATGAATCTTAAAGTTCTTCAAGTAAAATTTAAAGATTTAGTTGTTTTAGTTTCTCAAATATATGAATTTTCTATATAATTCATATGGGAATTTTAAGTTCCCCAGATGGAAGTCCGCTCTTCCTTTTAAATGTTAAGATAGAGTTCTACCTGCTTTTCTATTTATTTCTATAATTTTTCGAGATATACATATTTTTGTATTTAATTAATATGGGATGTACCGCTCACCCTCATGAGTAGTCTGCCAATTTATTACTCAAAATCTTTACCTGGAAGTTATTCATGCAAAACTTTATGATATGTGAATTTTTGTATTTGATTTATATGTTAAGTGCCACGCCCTTCAATGCTAGTCCGCCCACTTTTTGTCCTAAATAATTATATTGCCACTAAAGTGGTTTCGAGGACCTTAATATGGGCGTGGCACAAACACACATTTATTTTTATATATACTAATGGATAACTGTTGTTAACGCACGATAAGAATTATTAGCATAGAAAGAAAGAGTCCTTGTATTTACTAGGAATATATAAGTTCTCCGGCTTTTATATTCGTCTTGTTAAAACAAGGCAAAGACACCATCTGTTGAAAATATTGTTGTCATTTGAAAGTTTTATCTTTTTAATTTTAAATAAAAGTTGTGTTTTAGATCTAGTTTTTAGAACTAGATATAAAACATCCTGTTCCCTGCAGATGACAAGATATTTTAACATTTGCCGGTCCTAGAAGCAAATCAATCTATTGTGTAACAAAAAAACACAGAAAGCTAGACCAAAGAAACCAATAAGTTTTATAAACGCAATTTCGTTTCCACGACAATGGGATCTTCACTCCGGAACGACCCGAGTCATACTCGGCCAAAGTTTGTCAACCCAGCGAAAGCTGTATCAACCGAAAGTTTTTTCCCCAGGAAAGAACTATTGGCCACAGTCGAACTGTTACAACAACAACATAAAAGCAATCTGGAGAGATTACTTGGGCAAAGGAAGTTAAGTTAAGAACTTCTTCATCCATCCTGTTGTCTGCAGGTGTCAAGTTATTTTAACATTTACCCATCGAAGGAGCAAATCCTTATTGTGTAACAAAAAACTCAGAAAGCTAGATCTGGAGAGATTAATTGGGCATAGGAAGTTAAGTTAAGAACTTCTTCATCCTCGCTTAAAACTGAAAACTTTTGGGAAAAAAGACATATTCAAGTCCACCAGAAGGTTAGACTTTTTGTGGAAATGACTTATTCATAAATTTTTATCAAAGTTTTATAAAATGAAATTTTCATTCAAAATTTGTTCCATAAACCTACGATAAATGTTTATAAATAAAGGCAGTAACTCTTTAATGTTTTTTCTAAATTAAAGGAAAATTTTACCTGCCTGTTTCTTTAATGCGAACGAACTTCCTTTTCAATTTTATATTGAAAACAATAACAATTTTTTGAATTTATTTGTTCTTTTCAATAAAAAACATAAAAATTGTTGTTCGTTTGCTTTTAAAGGATTAGGCCTTTTAACAGATTTTATAATATTTGAATAAAATTCCAATTAGATTTGTATATAGAATCACAATAATTCACAATTTCAAATAAGAAATACTGCATATAACAAATGTAGGTATAAGATTTAACTTACCATTATGTTCTGTAAAGATATTCAAACCAATTGGATTGCAGCGATTATCCTTGGGATTATGACACGATGCTGAAGAGACACCAGCCGAACGATGTAAACCACTAGAGCCGCCAACACCACCACTAACAGCAGCTGATGGTAAAGAGGATTTTATGCGGGAGCCACGTAATGTAGAACCAGCACCTAAAGCATTAACCGGCAGGCCATGAGAACCCACCGGACTGCTACTGGAAACACCAATACAACTAGCGGTACCACCATGGCTGCCGCTAGAATGTGAACCACGTTCTTTGCCTTGTTGAGCACCCATTGTGGTTTTCTTTTGTTTTTTTGGAAAGTGAAGGGGTCAAAAGGCCGCCTAAGAGAGTTTACAAATTTAAGGAAAATAATTTCCTTTCGTTTTTACTTTCCTCTAGTGAATAGTAGAGTTGTTAAAGAGAGTAAAGTAGCAATGATTGTTTTTTTTTTTTAGAATTACACCAAGTATCAACTAAAACACACACACACATACACATTTATAATACTAACAACTGTAGGGCGAAATAACGGTTGTAATGAGCAGCAAAAAGCAATGTTGTCAAACAGCAGAAAGAAACAAGGAAATTGTAATGAAAAAAGGTGGTGGGTGGGTGTTAAAGCTGGATTTCTTTGCTTTTTATATAAAGATTTTTCGTTTTACTATCAATTATTTTAGGCAAAACATATTTTTCTTTTTCTTTACACAAACAAATGTTTAACACTTTTTCTTTTCTCAAAATATTTATTTTTTCTTTTCGTTTTAAATTTTTTCTGTATTTGCTTATGTTGTTATAATTCGCACTTGTAGTAGACACCGTATCCAAAGAATGTAACTACAAAAAGGAAGTTGCAATCATTAAAATATAAGAAAAAAAAACTACAAATTGATTTTTTTTTCTTTTCACCAGAAATTTTTCCTTATTATTGTTGGTGGACACAGAAAAACATTAAAATTGTTTAAATTTGTTTTTTTATTTTATTTAAAGCTTTTCAACTAAATTTATTTGGTTATTACTCGTTGCTGTAATCTCCCCAACACTTTTATTAACACGCCCTAAACACTAGAGTCGTTTGTCGTTGCTGGTGGCTGTGACTGTGGCTACGAAGGGAGCACTTGCACTTCAATGTCTGCACTTTTTTTTCAATAAAATTTTCATTGAAAACTTATTTTATTTGTTTATTAATTTCTTTATTTTGCTTGAAAACATTTTTTTCTCTTAATTTCCATATTAGATACATGATTTTTTTTTACTTGTCAGCTTTTCCCTTACAATTCTTGTGTGATTTCCTTTTTTTTTTTCTTCCTACAAAATTTTTTTAATTTTATAATTTCTTATTTTCTCACCAATTGTCTGGCGACAATTTTTTTTTACACATTTAACAATTACTTTCCACTTTTACTTCACATTTTTCTTTTTTTTTCTATTTATTTTATAAATTTAAACTTTTCTCTTTACACTTTTTCTATGGGTTTTATGTATTTATTAATTTTTTTCTTCTGTAAAATATTTATTTAATTTTTTTTATTTCTATTGAATTTCATGCGCACCGCAAAAATTTATTAATTACACGTCGTGCGCCTTAATAGACATTCCGACTGCATTTGTTCGTTTTTCCAATTTTTCTTGTATTTCTTGACGTAGTTGTAAAATTTCGTAGTAAACTATTTCATTGTTTTCCATTTTGCTTTTGTTACGTTTTTCGTTTTTGTATATTTCTTTTACTTTTACTAATTATCATGTTTTTTCTTTTATTGTATGGTTTTAAAAGAACAGAGTTGTGTTTATAGGTAGTAGTATTATTTCCCCATTAAACATCTAATTGGAAATTTTTGTATTTGAAATGTGTAGTCGTTAGAAGGTGAACAAACTTTATGGAATTAGGGGGGCCAGCTATTTGGAAAGTAATTTAATTAGTTTAGGTTAACTTTTTTTGAGTATTTTAAATATTTAAACGTATAAATTATATTTCTTTCGAATTTTATTGTTTGGTAATGTTAAAATGAATTAAATTAAATGAATTATAAACATGAGAGATGTAAGAACAAAATTTCATTAAGTTATCATTTTATATGGACACACAGATGGACAGACTCAGAAATTGATACTGAACCGATACTTTAATGACCAATTTTTTGGACGTTACAATTAGCATCACAAACTCAAATTAGTATTAAAATTTAAATAAAACAAAGTAAAATTGTATTTCATAGAATCTAGTATTTTGTTGTTATATTGAAATTTGATGATATTTATTAAAAAAAAAAAAACTATAAATATGTAAATACGAAATTTATTATAAAAATATGAAATACAAAGAAAACAAAGCAATTTGTTTTGGAAAAATTAAAAAATATGCAAAATATACTATAAAAATGTTGGAAATATGCAAAATATATGCAGTTAAAGCAAAATATGCAATTTATGTATTTATAACAAAATAACCAAAGAATTTATAGCAAATTCTTTGGTTCGAAAAGAAAACTAGTTAAAAGTAAAAGCATTTGCATAGAAATCTTTGCCCTGTTAATAATATATGAATATATGTAGTGTAGTGCTTGTTCTCGGCACAACATTATTTTAAAATTTTATTAATGGTGGACTTAAAAAAGCCAAAAATGTAAAAAAATCAATCTCTATGAGCCTTTGAAGTTTTGAAAATATAACATTTAGGCAATGTACTTTTAAAGCATGTTATTTCATGCAAATAACATAGTGGTGATTAGTGATATGTATTAAGTCAATTAACACCATTCCAGAACAAAGAATGGTTCGAATATATTTTGTTATTATCATCAAAATGTTTGTAAAAACAGAATTTATAAGTTTTGCATTAAAAAATTTTAAATTCTAGGTGAAAATCGTAACCAAATTGAGAAAGCATAATTTTTTTGTAGCATAAGTTCTCAGATGAGATTAGGATTCAAAGTTACCTATTAAAAAAATATTAAAAATAATATTTTTTTGTCAAAAACATTTAATTTAATTTTAAAATGTTAAGATAAATGTTAAATTTGGATAAAATTTTTAATTTAATAAAATTGTTAAAATTTTACATATTTATATACTTATTTATTTAAAAATTAATTAAAATAAACATAATACATACTAACATATACAAATTTAACAAGAAAATAATAGACAGTTTAATAATTTACTAAAAAAAACTTTCCAATTTTTAAAATATAAAAATTTTCAAATTAAATAGATCTTTTTTGGAATTTAAACAAATTTAAAAATTAAATTAAAAAAATTTATATGAAAATAAATTAATATGTATAAAAAATAAAATTTAAAAAATTTTTAAATTTCAGAAAATACAAATATGTTTTATTTTTTTAATTTAATAAAATTTTCAAATTAAAGTTTAAAATTTAGCTAAATTTTTTGTAACACAATATAGATTTCACACAAAATAAGAGATCTTAAAAAAATTTAAAATTTAAAAATATTGGAAATTAAAAAAAACTAAGTCTAAGTAAGTAATAAGTCTATCTGAAATGCTAAAACAGTTCAGTCTTTTTCTAGATATTTTAACTTAACGTTTAAAACCAATATTTAAATCAAAATATTTAAAATATATATTCAAATTTTTAAAATAAATTAAATAATTTTGAAATTTTAAATTTAACAAAACTTTCAATTAAAAAGAAATGAAATTGAACATTTTAAAATTTTAGAAAAAATATTCTAATTCACACAAATTAAGAAATCTTACAAAATTTAAAAAGTTAACAAAATTTAAATTGTATTTTTTAAAATATTTATAAAACTAGAAAAAATTTTAAAACTTCTTCAAAAAATTTTATAAAATGTTTGAATTTTTTCATATTTTTTTTATGCTGAAATTTTTAAACTTTAACTTAAATAAAATTTTAATATTTTACAAAATTTTAATATTTGAATAATTTACAAATTTACAAAAATGTTTACATTTATCTAAAATTGTACAATTTTTGATAAAAAAGTGTGATTGAAAGTGTAATATAATTAAAAAAAATTGAATTTGATATTAAGTTGAAATTTTGTTAAAATATAGAATTATTTTAAAATTTATCTAATTTTTTTATATTTAACTTATAAGTACTTTTCAAACTTTACAAAATAAACTTTAAAATTTAACATATTTAAAAAAAATTTTCAAACTTTAAACGTAAATGTTGACTTAAAATTTGTGTAATTTTTAAACTATTTGTTTTTAAAAATTTTTTAACTTAAAAAAAAATGATAATTTAAAATGTATTCATTGTAATTCTTAATTTTCTTTATTCATTATTGATTTTTTTATATATTATTATATCTATATTTATGTAAATTTGTACAATTTTTAAACTATTTGTTTTTGAATATTCCATAAATTTTTCAAATATAGAAAATAGAATTTAAGTTCAAAAAAATTCGATAATTTAATATGTTCTTTTTGCAATTCTTAATTTTCTTTATTAATTATTGAATTTTAATAGTTTTATGTCCTTTTTAATTTCCCCCCTTAGACAGTTAGTACTTTTTACTCATACCCAACAAACTGCTACCCAAAAATACAACCCTGTTGTCTAGACACATAAATTTTGACATTTTACTTTTGATGTTAAAATAAAAAAAATAAATTTCCATTTTTAACAAAATATTTCGTAAACTTTCTGTTAATTAAATTTTAAAACGTTGAGAAATTAAAAAAAAATTATTTTAAATAAAAAGCAGTGCAACACATTGCAATCAATTAATATCCAAAAAGCCAAATAAAAACAAAGAAAAAAAAACAAATGATTCCATAATGGTTTTATTGTGGTTATTAAAATCAATTATAAGCAAAAAATCGATTATTGTGTAAAAAGTTAAAAAAAACAGAAAGCCATAAAATAATTTTCCTCTTTTTTTTAATAAATAACGAAAAATAAATTATTTAACGGCACAACATGAAGATATAAAAGATTTTACTTTCCACGTATTATAAATTTTTGTATATTGTGGAGCACCCCCACCTGCAGCAAAGAATAAAAAAAAGCTGTCATAAATTTGCATATAAATTGTTTAACGTCTGCTGTTTAACCAAGCCAATTTAACAAAGAGAAATCAAAAGATCAAACATTCAACTTTGGAATTTTAAGCAAAAATAATGTATTTTTTTAAAAAGAAAAAAATTATTCAGTTTTGAAAAGCGCATTAAGAAAATATAATAATATAGAACGCTCTTGTAAATCCATAAATAAACAACAAGTAAGTATTACTGCAAGTTAATTTTTATTATTATTATTAAATAAATAAAAATGGTTTTGTTTGTTCATTTTTATAATTTTGCAAAAAAAATTGTTGAAAATGTATTTTTCTTATCATTTGTTTTGATTTGTTATTGCTCTTTCTGTAGTTTTTTTATTATTTTTGTATTGTTATTCGTTGGTTGTTATTGTTATTGTTTATTACAATAATACATTATTGAAGTGCCGTTAACTAGTGGTTACTACAATGGGAAGGAAAGCCTAGAGTTGTAGTTGAATTAAAGAAGAGACAAAACAAGTAAAGTTATTAGTAACGAATCGTGACTCAACTATAAAGAGTCGACAATACGCAGTTTCCAAGTAACTGAAAAGTGGATACTTAAGTTTAATTCCATATAAACTCTAATTCAGTTCTATTTTAAGTTCAAGTTTTATTTTAGTTCAGTTCTAGTTCAGTTCTAGTTCATTTCTAGTTTAGTTCAGTTCTAGTTCATTTCTAGTTTAGTTCAGTTCTTGTTCAGTTCTAGTTCAGTTCTAGTTCAGTTCTAGTTCAGTTCTAGTTCAGTTCTAGTTCAGTTCTAGTTCAGTTCTAGTTCAGTTCTAGTTCAGTTCTAGTTCAGTTCTAGTTCAGTTCTAGTTCAGTTCTAGTTCAGTTCTAGTTCAGTTCTAGTTCAGTTTTAGTTCAGTCTAGTTCAGTTCAGTTCTAGTTCAGTTCTAGTTCAGTTCTAGTTCAGTTCTAGTTCAGTTCTAGTTCAGTTCTAGTTCAGTTCTAGTTCAGTTCTAGTTCTAGTTCAGTTCTAGTTCAGTTCTAGTTCAGTTCTAGTTCAGTTCTAGTTCAGTTCTAGTTCAGTTCTAGTTCAGTTCTAGTTCAGTTCTAGTTCAGTTCTAGTTCAGTTCTAGTTCAGTTCTAGTTCAGTTCTAGTTCAGTTCTAGTTCAGTTCTAGTTCAGTTCTAGTTCAGTTCTAGTTCAGTTCTAGTTCAGTTCTAGTTCAGTTCTAGTTCAGTTCTAGTTCAGTTCTAGTTCAGTTCTAGTTCAGTTCTAGTTCAGTTCTAGTTCAGTTCTAGTTCAGTTCTAGTTCAGTTCTAGTTCAGTTCTAGTTCAGTTCTAGTTCAGTTCTAGTTCAGTTCTAGTTCAGTTCTAGTTCAGTTCTAGTTCAGTTCTAGTTCAGTTCTAGTTCAGTTCTAGTGTTCAGTTCTAGTTCAGTTCTAGTTCAGTTCTAGTTCAGTTCTAGTTCAGTTCTAGTTCAGTTCTAGTTCAGTTCTAGTTCTAGTTCAGTTCTAGTTCAGTTCTGGTTTAGTTCTGGTTCAGTTCTGGTTCAGTTCTGGTTCAGTTCTAGTTCAGTTCTGGTTCAGTTCTAGTTCAGTTCTAGTTCAGTTCTGATTCAGTTCTGGTTCAGTTCTGGTTCAGTTCTGGTTTAGTTCTAGTTCAGTTCTAGTTCAGTTCTGGTTCAGTTCTGGTTCAGTTCTGGTTCAGTTCTAGTTCAGTTCTAGTTCAGTTCTAGTTCAGTTCTAGTTCAGTTCTAGTTCAGTTCTAGTTCAGTTCTAGTTCAGTTCTAGTTCAGTTCTAGTTCAGTTCTAGTTCAGTTCTAGTTCAGTTCTAGTTCAGTTCTTGTTCAGTTCTAGTTCAGTTCTAGTTCAGTTCTAGTTCAGTTCTAGTTCAGTTCTAGTTCAGTTCTAGTTCAGTTTTAGTTCAGTTCTAGTTCAGTTCTAGTTTAGTTCTAGTTCAGTTCTAGTTCAGTTCTAGTTCAGTTCTAGTTCAGTTCTAGTTCAGTTCTAGTTCAGTTCTAGTTCAATTCTAGTTCATTTCTTTTTCAGTTCTAGTTCAGTTCTATTTTATTTCTAGTTTTATTTTATTTGAGTTCTAGTTTAGTTTAATTCTTGTATAATGTTTATTTGTAAATATAGTTCAAGTTCAATTCTAGTTCCGAGTTAGTTCTGTTCTACTTGAGTTCTAGTTTAAAACTAGTTTAGGTCTAGCTTAATTCTAGGTTAGTTCTTTTGTTGTTTGCCATTTGCTCATATATTTGACTATAAAATGATTCGAATTACTGTCATCCTAAAGATATTTGTCAGTGGTGGACTTGTATAACAGATATTTAGTTGTTCTCGTGCAATTTTTCAACTTCATTAGATAAGATTAAATTGAAGTGTTATTTATATTATTTATTTTTTTTATATTATTTAAACGAAATTGTATAAATCTATTATATCATAAAGTTGTAATTGGTTAGTATTTTATGAAAATTAGAAGTATAAAAGAGTATTTATTATCCATTAAAATATCCCATTAAAAATGCCTAAATTAGATTTATTTATGTTTAAGTTTTATAAGTAAATTTCATTTTCAATAAATACAATCTGACCCTGAGCCATATTTCCCCCACATTGCATGTGTACTAATAAAATGACATTTTATTTTTTTTTTTTTTAATTTTCGCATTAAAATTGAAAATATTTTTACATTTTGATTAAATTCATTATTCCATTACTCGCGTCTCTCTTTCTCTGGGAATTTCTGCTCTCCGATCCATACTGGAAAAACGGTTGGAAATTTTTAATAAAATGCATGGCTGCCACCTTAGAAATCTAAAATTAATATGTATTTCAAACAAAGAATCAAATCTATTTTAATTAAAAAAAAATCATCACTTTAAGAAAAAATTAAGCAAAATTACTAATACCTTATAATTTAATTAATTAAAGTCACATGTTTATTATTTTAAACCCAAAAGAAATTTTTAAAATTCCCCCATAAAGGCAACTCTGTTTTGAAATCTCTTCAACAAAAGCAATGCAAAAAAAAACGCATTAGTTTATGGCAGCAATATACATACATAGAGAAACTATAATGTTGAGTGATTATAATCAAATGGTTGGAATAACTGACTGACTGTGGCCTTAGTACAGAAGTAGAATGTAAAAGTAAGATAGGGGCATATTGGGAGAAACGTTTAAATTCATATTCTATCAAAATAAAAAAAAACAATTGTAAATATGTGATAGTGTACTATTTGACATTTAACTAAATTTCTATCATTATAATCTTTCATATCTTTTGTTGTATATTTTTATTAAATATTTATTTAATGTTTATCTTTCTTTTATATTTGCAGTAAACAAGAAACAATTTATTACTACAAGCTATGACCGACAGCATGAGTGTCCTTAATATAAAACAGGAAATACAAGATACAACCTCAAATCTTAATAATATTAATTGTTTTAGTCCCTCTACTACCACAACAGCCAATAATAGCAGCAGCAATAATAACAACAGACGTAACAGTGGTTCAAATAGTGGTGGTGGTACAGCTAACGGCATGAAATCCTCTCCCTCTGTTTCCCCAGAACGTCAAATGTGTAGTTCTACTACCACTCTAAGTCTCAACAGTAATGGTTCGTATAATAATGGTGAGGAGTCTGCTAATAATGGATCCTCCAACGCCCAAGGTTCAAATCCTAGTCAAAGTTCTAGTTCAGGCAATTCTATACGTGATGAACTAAGACGTTTGTGTTTGGTGTGTGGTGATATTGCTTCCGGTTTTCATTATGGTGTAGCCAGTTGTGAGGCTTGCAAGGCTTTCTTTAAACGCACCATACAGGGTAATATTGAATACACCTGTCCGGCCAATAATGAATGTGAGATCAATAAGAGAAGAAGGAAAGCCTGCCAGGCTTGTCGTTTTCAGAAGTGTCTGCTAATGGGCATGTTAAAGGTGAGTGTAATGTTGTTGTCATTTTATGGTAAACTGAACCCTATAAATCTGGGAAGATAAACTGGAACTGAACTAGAACTGAATTATAACTGAACTAGAACTGAACTAGAACTAAACTATAACTGAACTAGAACTGAACTAGAACTGAACTAGAACTGGACTAGAACTGAACTAGAACTGAACTAGAACTGAACTAGAACTGAACTAGAAGTGAACTAGAACTGAACTAGAACTGAACTAGAACTGAGCTAGAACTGGACTAGAACTGAACTAGAACTTAACTAGAACTGAACTAGAACTGAACTAGAACTGAACTAGAACTGAACTAGAACTGAACTAGAACTGAACTAGAACTGAACTAGAACTGAACTAGAACTGAACTAGAACTGAACTAGAATTGAACTAGAACTGAACTAGAACTGTACTAGAACTGAACTAGAACTGAACTAGAACTGAACTAGAACTGAATAACGAACTGAACTACAGCTGAACTAGAACTGAATGAGAACTGAACTAGACCTAAACTAGAACTAAAAATTTAAATCAGAATTTTATTAAAATCTAAATTCTACTAATACGGTTTTCATTATTATGCATTGCAGGAAGGCGTACGCCTTGATCGTGTTCGTGGCGGTCGGCAAAAATATCGACGCAATCCCGTTTCCAATTCATATCAAACAATGCAATTACTTTATCAATCGAGCATCACCTCTCTCAGTGATGTTAAAATACTCGATGCCCTTAGTAATAATGAACCTGATCTGTTATCTGTTAAGTCTGTGCAACAAAACAATAATGGCGGAAGTTCTTCATCCTCCCTACTCGAGGATGAAATTGCCACAACCAATTCATCACCTACCAATGTCAAACACGAACATCAACATAATCTTTTAACGACAAATAACGATAATGGGGATATATCACCACCTTCGACCCCGACTTCTTCGACAGCGGCTAGTTCGAATACAGCTTCCACCACCACAAATTGCATTTTTCAATTGAATTCATCGCCCACTAATAACAATAATGATGCCCATGATATATTGGGCACCTTGAGTAATTTGTATGATACCGAACTGGTGCATGTTATAGGCTGGGCCAAGAGTATACCCGGTTTTGTGGAGCTGCAGTTAAGTGATCAAATGAATCTGTTACAGGTCACCTGGCCAGAAATATTAACACTTCAATTAATATTTCGTTCATTGCCTTTTAATGGTAAATTATGTTTTGCTTCCGATCTTTGGATGGACGAGCTATTGGCCAAAGAATGTGGCTACACAGAGTTCTATTATCATTGCTTACAGGTGGCCCAACGTTTGGAACGCATTTCGGTTAGACGTGAAGAATATTATCTACTTAAAGCTTTGATTTTAACCAATTGTGATATCAATTTGGATGATCAATCCTCCTTAAGGGCATTTCGTGATTCCATCTTAAATTCTCTCAATGATGTGGTCTATCTATTGCGTCACAGTTCCGCTGTATCGCATCAACAACAACTGCTACTTTTACTGCCTGCCCTGAGACAAGCCGATAGCATATTACGCAATTTTTGGCGTAGCGTTAAAGCCAAAGGCTTAGTTACTCTAAAAAAGTTATTTGCCGAAATGTTAGAGCCGGTATCACGGTGAGGTCTAACAATTTCACAATCTTAGCATTTCGTTCATCTAAATAGTTGTAAAACTAAAAAATAGTTAAAATATTATTTGTTGAATTTTAGTTTTTTTTTTTCATTTTAAGTTTAATGTGAATTTATTATTTTATTTTAAGCGAAAAGATATGAAGGAAATCTTATTTAATTAATAACTAATGGCAGTGGTTAGATTACCTCAGTTTTGCTGGAAACTTTAAGTTGTTTTTTTTTTATAAGATTAATTATTAGTTTTTAACAAATATTTAACCAAAGAGTTTTCTTTTGAATTTAAGATTAGTTTTTGGTTTTTAGTTTAAAGTTTTAAAGAAATTGAAAAAGGCTCATTTATGAAACATTTAGAAAAGATATAGATATCTAAACAAAATTATATAACAAAAAATCATTGTAAGTTATCTTTTTTATACATATATTATGTATAAATATGTAAATAAAATTTCTATTTTTAAGAATTACAAAAAAAAATGTAATAAGAAAAGTTATTTAAAAATTTGAATCTGATCTAACTTCTTAAGAACTGAACTAAACTGGACTAAAACTGAACTCGTTTTGTATGGCATACCATTTGAAATGAACTACAACTGAACTAGAACTGAACTAGAACTAGAACTGAACTAGAACTGAACTAGAACTGAACTAGAACTGAACTAGAACTGAACTAGAACTGAACTAGAACTGAACTAGAACTGATCTAGAACTGAACTAGAACTGAACTAGAACTGAACTAGAACTGAACTAGAACTGAACTAGAACTGAACTAGAACTGAACTAGAACTGAACTAGAACTGAACTAGAACTGAACAAGAACTGAACAAGAACTGAACTAGAACTGAACTAGAACTGAACTAGAACTGAACTAGAACTGAACTAGAACTGAACTAGAACTGAACTAGAACTGAACTAGAACTGAACTAGAACTGAACTAGAACTGAACTAGAACTGAACTAGAACTGAACTAGAACTGAACTAAAACTGAACTAGAACTGAACTAGAACTGAACTAGAACTGAACTAGAACTGAACTAGAATTGAACTAGAACTGAACTAGAACTCTACTAGAACTGAACTAGAACTCTACTAGAACTGAACTAGATCTGAAATAGAACTGAACTAGAACTGAACTAGAACTGAACTGGAACTGAACTAGAACTGAACTAGAACTGAACTAGAACTGAACTAGAACTGAACTAGAACTGAACTAGAACTGAACTAGAACTGAACTAGAACTGAACTAGAACTGAATTAGAACTGAACTAGAACTGAACTAGAACTGAACTAGAACTGAACTAGAACTGAACTAGAACTGAACTAGAACTGAACTAGAACTGAACTAGAACTGAACTAGAACTGAACTAAAACTGAACTAGAACTGAACTAGAACTGAACTAGAACTGAACTAGAACTGAACTAGAACTGAACTAGAACTGAACTAGAACTGGACTAGAACTGAACTAGAACTGAACTACAACTGAACTACAACTGAACTACAACTGAACTAGAAATGAACAAGAACTGAACTAGAAATGAACTAGAACTGAACTAGAACTGAACTAGAAATGAACTAGAACTGAACTAGAACTGAACTAGAACTAAACTAGAACTGAACTAGAACTAAACTAGAACTAAACTAGAATTAAACTAGAACTAAACTATAACTGAACTAGAATTGAACTAGAACTGAACTAGAACTGAACTAGAACTGAACTAGAACTGAACTAGAACTGAACTAGAACTGAACTAGAACTGAACTAGAACTGAACTAGAACTAAACTAGAACGGAACTAAAACTTAACTAGAACTAATGCTTGTCGTTTTCAGAAAAGGCTGCTAATGGACATGTAAAAGGTGAGTATTATTTCATGGTAATCTAATCACTCTAATGCTGGAATATACACTCAAAGTAAACTAGAATTTTACTAAAACTAAACTAGAATTGAACTAGAACTTAACTAGATATACACTAGAACTGAATTTTGATCTAGACTAAAACTAAACTATCTTTATTCATACATATAAAAGCTTATTTTAAAAGCTTTCCAACGGCATACAATTTAATAAAATCGGTTCAGTATTTCCAAAAATATCGTTATATAGGAAAATTCAATAAAAAAATAGTAATTACCGCATGCCCTAAATTATTAAATAATTTATTTCAAGCGAGACACCCTTGCTTAAACTTCTATCAAATTTAAAAATTTTCCAACGAACATTTTTCACATTTTTTAGTCATGAACGGAAGTGTCGCTCCTTAAAATTTAAAGAAATGACAGCAAAAAATATTAATTTTCTAAAATTGCCATCTAAATAATTCAGAAACAAATAGCTTAAATAGCAAGGATTTAGCATTTCGTGGTATCAAATTAAAGAATTTTTAACAGATTTTGAAATAGTTCCAAAATTTCTGTTACCGCCATCTTTATTAACGCGGAAAGTGAGTGAGACTTCAAAAAGCTAAATCAAAAATTGCAACACCATTTTATGTTAAAATGGATATGAAGGAATAAGTTGAGACATATTGCTAATAATTTGGTTCATTTTAAAATTCGATTTTTTAACAGACTCGCGCAATTTCAGAAATCAATGGACAATTTTTAAAATTTTGATTTTTTTGCGTCAAATGAAAATATTTGAAAGAAATTTTCTAAAAATATTGACAACTTTAATATCGCCCTCAAAATTAACGCGAAATTTATTGTTACAACTAAGAAATCCTTTGGTCCATATTTCTGAAAGCGTAGCTCAGGATGCATTAATTGAACTGAATTAGAACTGATCCAGAACTGAACTATAACTTAACAACAACAGATCAGAACTAGAAATGAACCAAAACTGAATTAAACTAGAGTTGAATTAGAACTGATCTAGAACTGAACTTCAATTGAACAAAAACTGAACAAGAACTAAACTAGAACTAAACTAGAACTGAACTAGAACTGAACTAGAACTGAACTAGAACTGAACTAGAACTGAACTAGAACTGAACTAGAACTGAACTAGAACTAGAACTGAACTAGAACTGAACTAGAACTGAACTAGAACTGAACTAGAACTGAACTAGAACTGAACTAGAACTGAACTAGAACTGAACTAGAACTGAACTAGAACTGAACTAGAACTGAACTAGAACTGAACTAGAACTGAACTAGAACTGAACTGGAACTAGAACTGAACTAGAACTGAACAAGAACTGAACTAGAACTGAACTAGAACTGAACTAGAACTGAACTACAACTGAACTACAACTGAACTAGAACTGAACTAGAACTGAACTGGAACTGAACTAGAACTGAACTAGAACTAACTAGAACTGAACTAGAACTGAACTAGAACTGAACTTGAACTGAACTAGAATTGAACTAGAACAGAACTAGAACAGAACTAGAACAGAACTAGAACAGAACTAGAACAGAACAGAACTAGAACAGAACTAGAACAGAACTAGAACAGAACTAGAACAGAA
>NC_060953.1:41297555-41321473 GCF_022045245.1 Lucilia cuprina | reverse complement strand
GAACTAGAACGGAACTAGAACAGAACTAGAACAGAACTAGAACAGAACTAGAACAGAATTAGAACAGAACTAGAACAGAACTAGAACAGAACTAGAACAGAACTAGAAACGAACTAGAACTAAACTAGAACTAAATAAGAACTGAATTAGAACTGAACTAGAACTGAACTAGAATTGAACTAAAACTGAACTAGAACTGAACTGAACTAGAATTGAACTAGGAATGAACTAGAACTGAACTAGAACTAAACTAGAACTGAACTGGAAATGAACTAGAACTAAACTAGAACTAAATATGAACTGAACTAGAACTGAAATAGAACTGAACTAAAACTGATCTTAAACTGAACTAGAACTGAACTAAAACAAAAATATTAATGAACTAGAACTGAGCAAGAACTGAATTAGTACTGAACTAAACTAGAGCTGAACTAGGACTGAACAAGAAATGAACTAGAACACAACTAGAACTGAACTGGGACTGACTAAACTAGAGCTGAAGTAGATCTGATCTAGAATAGAAAAAAACTGAACTAGAACTGATCCAGGACTGAACAAGTAGAGAACAAGAAATAACTAGAACTGATCTAGAACTACAATTGAAATTTTCTTTTTTACAGAAAATTTTCGATAAATAAAAAATAAAAGAAGCAATAACTTTATTCCTAATTAATGCATGTTTTTAAAAAGTAGTTATTTTTAGTGTGTTGTTGTTGTTAAAATTTCGTGTCTTTTTAGTTTTTAGTTTTTCAATTATTACTTAGTAGAAATCTTTTAAAATATAAACTTAAACTAAAATCTTATTTAATAAAGTATGTATTAATAATATATTACACATATTTGTAAAAGAAGGCATTATCAACAAAAATAAACTAAACTAAAGAAATATAAAACGAGTGTAATAAAGTAATGCATTTTGCATGTTTTTTTTTTGCACATTTATGTTTACGAAAACTAGCTTAAATAAACAGCGAAAAAAACGAAAGTAAACTAGTTACACTACAATTTAATTAATTATTTACAAGTTTTAAAACAAAGCGACTAGATTCAATGTTTAGGTTTATTGCTAAAATTATGTTTTTTTTTTGTTATGTTTAAAAAATATGTCTACTTAACTAAGTACAGTTTATGTTAATGATTACAAATTAATCTCTAACTTCCCTTCTGAGACTTTTTAAAGCTCAGAAAAATCCTAACATTAATCATTGCCAGGATCAAAATGAAAACGTATTTGTGAACGTTCCAAATCTCGAGATTCAAAATATTTTTTAGAATTTTTGGCAAAACGATCAGAACGTTCCAATTCTTTGCGAAAATAGTCTATAGTTTTAAGTAATCCCTCTTGGAGCGGCACTTTGGGCTCCCAATTTAAATATTTCTTAGCTCTAGCTATGTCGGGCTTACGTCTTTGAGGATCATCTTCCATGGCTTCGATTTGTTTTATTTCACTCTGTCCTCCCACTAGCTTTTTAATGATAATAGCAAACTCTTCTATACTGTGCTCTACGGGATTACCTATATTTACGGGTTGTGTATAATTGGAGGCCATTAAGGCTATAAGACCATCTACTAAATCGGAAACATATTGAAAAGATCTTGTCTGTTTGCCATTACCATAAACTGTAATGGTTTCATTGCGCAAGGCTTGTAGAATAAAATTGGATACAACACGACCATCATTCATATGCATGCGTGGTCCAAATGTATTGAATATACGAGCTACACGTACCTGCACCTTTTCCTAAAATGGTAGCGGAAACAAGAAACAAGTTTTAATTAGTTTTGTTTTCGACAAATAATAGTTTTCTATTGTTGTTATTATCATTTGATTGTTATTGTTTTAATGTTAATGATAATGTTATTTTAAAAATATCAATAGAGATTTGTTGTTAAGATAAAACTAAGAAATAGATAAAATATAAAACATGAATTTCCATCATCCGTAAAATGACCTTGATCCATAAATGTTATTTTCTTACATTTTGAAATTTTAATTTCGCTAAAAGTTCAATATTTTGAAAACGCGATCAAGGGGTTTAGTGTTCTTTGAACATAAACAATTTATATTGATTTTTCGACATAGATAACGGCTGCTAATGCTCAAGGTGAATTAAAGGTCATTAGATCAATCATTTGAATTTTTGTTAAAAAAAACACTCAATCGTTATTTTTCAAAGTATTTGAAAATTTTCATCGAAAATCGATAAATTTTTTTATCTTTTTATATAAAATTTTCGTTTTTAAAAAATTTTTAATAAATTTTTGTTTTTATAGAAAACGTTCGATAAAAATTTGCTTTTATAGAAAATTTTCCATAATTTTTTTTAAAACATTTTCATAAATTTTCGTTTTTATAGAAAATTTTCAATAAATTATCTTTTTTATAGAACATTTTTGATAAATTTTCTTTTTTATAGAAATTTTTCGATAAATTTTCCTCTTTATAGAAATGTTTCGATAAATTTTCATTTCTATAGAAATTTTTCGATAATTTTTTTTTCTATAGTTAATGTTCGTTATATTTTCCTTTTTATAGAAAATTTTTGATAAATTTTCTTTTTTTATAGAAAATTTTTGATAAATTTTCTTTTTTATAGAACATTTTTGATAAATTTTCTTTTTTATAGAACATTTCGATAAATTTTTCTTTTTACAGAAATTTTTCGATAAATTTTCCTCTTTATAGAAATGTTTCGATAAATTATCATTTCTATAGAAATTTTTCGATAAATTTTCTTTTCTATAGTTAATGTTCGCTATATTTTCCTTTTTATAGAAAATTTTTGATAAATTTTCTTTTTTATAGAAAATTTTTGATAAATTTTCTTTTTTATAGAACATTTTTGATAAATTTTCTTTTTTATAAAACATTTTTGATAAATTTTCTTTTTTATAGAAAATTTTCGATAAATTTTCTTTTTTTATAGGAAACTTTCTCTTTTTTATACAAATTTTTTCTTTACTCACCTGCTTAGCATAGGCATAACTCAACGTCTCCGAAACACGCTTGCCCTCGTCATAACATGCACGCGGTCCAATAGGATTTACATGACCCCAATAAGTCTCTGGCTGAGGATGTACGGTGGGATCGCCATAAACTTCTGACGTACTTGCAATCAATACTTTGGCCATAACCCGTTTCGCCAAACCCAAAACATTAATAGTACCCATAGTATTGGTCTTTATAGTCTTAACCGGATTGAACATATAGTGAGGCGGTGAGGCTGGCGAAGCCAAATGATAAATTTCATCCACTTCAATAAACAAAGAGTTAACAATGTCATGATGTATCAGCTCGAAATTTTCATGACCCAACCAATGCTCGACATTACGTTTGCGACCAGTAAAGAAATTATCCACTACAATCACCTCATGACCGGCCAACATAAGATTGTCCACCAAATGGGAGCCCACAAAACCGGCACCACCCGTCACTAGGATTCTTTTACGGTTCTTATAATTTAAATATTTCACTTTGGGATATTTTCGTGGTGTATTCGATTGT
Organism: Lucilia cuprina; assembly: GCF_022045245.1. Lineage (NCBI taxonomy): Eukaryota > Metazoa > Arthropoda > Insecta > Diptera > Calliphoridae > Lucilia > Lucilia cuprina. The sequence continues at coordinate 41,317,968 of NC_060953.1, read as the reverse complement.
AAGGCACGCATATCATCCTGCAGCCGTGCCAATTCAGCTTTAGTTTTTTCCAATTCATAGCGCTGTTGCTGCAATAATTGTTGCTGTTTCTCATAAATAACCAGAAAGTCTCCCGATAGTGTATTGCTCTCCCCACTACTGCTACGAAAACGATCTTTGATGTTTGTCAAATCTTTGGCGGACAAGGATTTATAGAAGACAATAATAAAAACAAATATGCCCACTGCTATGCCAATTTCTTTCCAGCGTTTTTTCGTTATGCTTATTGTCCACATAATGATCAGTTCATAGATTGTGGACAACCTTTCGGGGGGAGTTTTTCTAGTGTTGGTGGTTATTTTGAAGCGTATTAATGTTTCGTTCTTGTACTGCTTCTAGTGTTGTTGGCGGTGGAAAAACACTACACAAATAACGCTCCAATTTCTGGTTCTTGCTCTACGACGTAACGTGTTGGGTAAGTTTGTTTCTTTTGTTAAGCCTGTGTTCGTTTTTTTAAAACAAGTTGTATTTGCATTTAAATTTATAATTTTTTCAACTTTTTCTTTTAGTCTTTTCTATTGTTCTTATCGGGGTCTAAAATCACTCTCATCTGTGTGATTATTGTTGTTGTAACTGTATTGTTTTTCTGTGTTTTCGTTGTTGTTGCTTTTTATGCCGATTCAATCAGCTGTTTAGAGTTGTCAATTTAGCATTTTTTTTTGGATTTAAGCGATTTTTAATACCAAATTTGCTGGAGAAAAAATATTGCAAAATATGTTATAAGGGTTTCTTAAATGGAGTTTCAGTATTACGAGAAACTCGATAAATTTCCTTGTTGCAAAAAATATTCGATAAATTTTCGATTTTATTAAAAACAGTGTTTAATAAAATTTGATTTTTTATAGAAAATTTTCAATAAATTTTTAATTTTAATGTTCGATACTTTTTATTGAAAATTTTCGTTATTTATATAAAAAAGATTTCGCTAAATTTTATATTTTAAAGAAAAAACTTTTGATTATTAAAAGTTTTATTTAAAAGAAAATTACTGATAAATCTTAGTTTTTAAAAAAGTTTTTAATAAGTTTTTGTTTAATAAAAAATGTTGGATATTTTTTTTCTTTTTATAAATATTTTCGTTAAACTTTTTTTATTTTTATAAAAAAATTTTGATAAATTTTCATTTTTATAAAAAAAAAATTTGGATAAACTTTTTCATTTTTTTTAAAAATTTTCGAAAATTTTGATAAATTATCGTTTTTATAGAAAATTTTTGATAAATTATCGTTTTGATAGAACATTTTCGATATTTTTTTTTTAAATCGTCGATAAACTTTCTTTTTATTAAATTTTTGTTTTTATAAAAAAATGCTGACAATTTGACGATTTTATGGATAATTTTCGATAAATTTCGTAGAAATTTTACTCAAACTTTTTTTAGAGTCCCCAAATTTAAGGACTTACTGTTATATATGAATTCCTTGCTATTTTTATTATAAATTATCGAAATGTGTTTAAAATTAACGTAAAACTTTCTCAACAACTTCTTTGTCTATTGCACTACCATTAAATGCAACTCTGTTAACATTTAATACTAAAAACAACAACCGACCGCATTTTTTTCTAATGACAACCAAACAACTGTCAGAATATTTAATGAAAAAAGAAATATTCACCGAAAAAGAACGTCTTGTCCTTAAAAATCTAAAAATAATTTATTTAGGAAAGCATTAAAATTAAAAATAATATACAGTGTTTAATAAAATAAAAAAATGTTAAAGTATAATTAGTTAAAAACGGGATAAGGCAATAGATTTTGTCTTAACGGGGCTGGTGCAAACAAACGGAAAAAGTAGTGTACGAGGAGTTGGCAAAAAGAACCGCACGCGTGACTTTTTTAACCGATGATACAATTTACTTCTCCGACCTGTCAGCAAATAAAAATAATTGTATAAAAATTATAATTCATTAAGAAAAGAGCTAGTCTCTTTAAAATAAAACTATAAATGAGTGTGTCGAAGCCAAAAGAAGCGCTATTTTGAGAAAAATTAAATCACATCTACAACTAGAGCAACAACAAATAGGCGGCTTTTACTTTCTACCTGCTCTAAAGCCAAACAACTTTATTGCCCATATACACAAAGTGACGCTATGTATTGTTTACAATGTTTGCTGCCGGTGCTATTGTTGCCAAAGCCCACCAATCCTGCTCTTATGGAAACACATGTCATGTTTATTGTACTCTATTTGATTGGTTTCTTTCTGGAGCGCAAACCCTGCACCATTTGTAGTCTTGTCTTCTTAACAGCTGTTTTTCTCATCTGCTACAGTGGTGTCGGCAATTGCATCTTCTGGGGCAACTGTGAGGGTCATCAATGTGAAAATGGCTAAAGCGGCTAATGGAATAAATGTGATAATATGTTTTTCTTTAAGTGTATTTAAGTTCTTTAGATGTTATTGAAAATCCAGGCTGTAATCTCTAATGTTACACAATTACTTGTGTATGTGAAGGAGATGAAAGTAGAGATTCTATTTTAATTTAAGGTAAGTGATGAAATTTTTGTATTGTTTTTATTTGTTATCACCTAAAATCCTTTCATTTCATTTTACTTACCATAAACTATGATTTTGCTTTACATATTGCAAGTCGTAATATTATCAATGTTGTTGTAATATCAAAACATGAAAAATAATTCAGTCTTTTGGCTCAAGGTCTAGGTCCAAAATACCTATTTGTTTTTAAGTATTAACAATGTTGTACAGCAAAAATTAGAAAAAAAACTTTACTCTTTTGGCTCTACATCAAGGTCTAGACCTAAAATATTACTTTTTATGGAGCATTCATTTATAAATCCTTTGGACAAATACAATTTTTGTTGTTTGAATAGTTGAATATCATGGGATGGGTATCTGGGGTACATTGACATACGATAGGCATTTGTTGTGGATTCCATGGTCTATGTGGAACACTAGGTATGAGGCCTGTTGCTTCATCATGTTGTTAGTTGTGATAGAATTATCATAGATTTAATAGCAGGCTTTCTATAGTGCTTGAGAACCAAGTACAACATTTATGAGAACTCTATGTCCGAAATTCTATCCTCGTTTATACAAATGTGTTTTTTGGTATGTTTTGGAAAAGCATCCAATTGTGTTGTGTTAAAATTTCAAGTTTCACCTGTGCCGATCAATGTTTTTCGGGATAAAACTATCAGTTGCAGAGTAAGAATCGAATTGTTATTGAAAATAAAATAAATAAAATGTCCGAATATAAGAAGATGATCTAAAATTGTATAAGCTTCCTGTTGAACGAATTGAATGGGAATTTAGAAAACTAACATGCAGACTTCAAATTGACGACATCAGCTAGAAATGAAGGATATTTGGAATTGTCTATCGAATTGCGGGGATATTAAATGAATGTGCTAGATGGGAAAGATGAAGACTGTAATTTTAGGAAAACATTGAAAAAAGTGTCAGTAGACTATTTCACAGTGATTTAGAGCAACAATTTTTAAGAAAGGACCCAATTTCATGGAATTCGACGGATATGCAGACTTTCGATTGACGACATCAGTAAGAAATTAAGACATTTGGAACAACCTATGGAATTGCGGTCCTATTAAATTGATTAATCCATGGGAAAAGATGAAAATTATGAATGGTGTAAGAAGACAATTTCACAGTGATTTAGATCAATGAGTGGCACCAAAGGACCGAATTTCATGGGGATTTTAACGGATCACAATAGGGAAATTAAGAAGATATGGAACTGTGTATCAAAATTTCACTATAATTAGAAACAAAAGGGGTCCAAAATGGTTTCCTAATACCAGGAATATGTAAGGATGTTTGCTTGACATTATAAGATGACTTTCCATGATGATAATCTGACTGTTCTACAATCTCACAGGGAAATATTCAAGCTTATACTGAATTGTAAAAGCATTCTATTAAGGATTTCATTAAATAAAATTAAATGTTAATCAGTATGTATTGTTTAAGTAGAATATTGTACTATAATTAAGATCAAGAAGAAACGCCAAAAGGTTTCGTTTTACAAGAATTTTCACCAAAAGTTTTTCCCTGAAAACAAAACTGAAAACTGTTATTTCAGAAAATAATTTGATTTTACTACAAAATGTTCTTGTAACATTTCGAACATTTTGGACAATTGAATATGTGGTAGGTATCATGGGGACCCTGTCCACAAGCTGGGCATATATTGGGGACGGCACAGTCTATGCTATGTTGATCTTGTTTTCCGCGGCAGGTTCTTCTTTACTTCTGCTATGGACGACCTCCAAGAACGACATTCATGCGGTAACCTGAAACCGCGGTATTGATGGCGTCTCTATGAATGTCGTTCAAAGCTGCTGTATACGAAGTTCGATCTAAGGGATCCTGAACATAACTTCGTATGCTCTCTTCGTATACACGAAGGTCCTTCATGACATTCCTCGGGGGAGCATCCAACTGTGTGATGTTAAAGTTGGGATGACTCTACCGGTGACATACCAGGAGGAACTGTTCAGTCAGCATGACATTATGTTCCTTGATTGGGAGGACCTTCATTTCCTATTATAGATGGTGTTCTGAGGTTATTTGCATGCAGCCCGTTACAGTCCTTAGGGTGGCATTTTTGGCAACTTTGAATATTTCTCCACTGGGTATCACTCAGCGATGTAGACCACACTGGAGCAGTATAATTTCCCATTGACCGGCCAAATGTTTTATAGGTAGCCAACAGGGTTTCTTTGTCCGGCTAGCGCTTTGAGGACCTTGTTTCTACTTCGCAATTTGTGCGTTATAGTAAATATGTTTGTCGAAACCTCTGCTTTTTTTAATAAAAAGCTTCCTTTCAAAATTGCCTTCCATATATTTCTAATATAGAAATAACAATATATTGCGATATAAATGTAATTCCCTCATTCTTATCATTTCTTTAACATTATCATTTATTTATAATTTCTTTGCACTAACCACCTAACAAATATTCCTTTATTTACTCTTCATAAAACCACCAATCATAAATCAACAATTAACCAAATTAAAATTGGGTTTTCTTCAAACAATTTCTTTATCTATATTTTTTTCAGACAAAATAATGCAAAAAAAATCACGCCCCAAAACTGAAACGTAGTCTTCGTAGAAGTCAAAAAGTGCTGTTAAAATCTAAGAGGCATAAAACTATATTATAAAAAATACGCTTTTTACACCAATTCTAAAAAAGACACATTAAAAAAAAAACAAAACTTTTAAAAGCCTGGTAAACGAAATTTTTTAGTATAATTTATAAAAAAACAAAAACAAAAAATAATAATAGTAATATTTACAAATTAACAAAAGTGGTTGTTATTTTATGTAAACAAAAAAAAACAAAAACAAAATTATGTTTAAATCATTTTATAATTCATTACTTTAACAAAACAAGTCTTTACTTTTTTTTAAAGAATTTGTGTTGTCATTTTACATTTTATGTTTTATTATTTTTATTTCATTTTTTTAGTTTAAGTGAACGTCAAAATTTGAGATTTTGTAAATATGTATTACTAATTAATTAAATAAAACAACAAAAAAACAAACAAAATAAAATTGTTTTCGAACAATGTTTTCATATGAAATTTTTAGTATTTTTAAATAAAATCTATATAAATATTTAATTTGTATTACTGATATCAACGTAATAACTTTAGTCAAACAAATTAAAAAAGAAAAATAAATTTAAAATTACGATTAAAACAAGCAAAAGACTTTTTTTCTCTGGGAATCTAACAAAATGTCTTGAACCCATCTTTTAGGTTTAGGTTATGAAGGATCGTGCACCATTACATTACTCGTAAAGGATAAGCACCATTGTGATTCTTTAAATAACCTGGACGTTTAACCGAATTGATCACTAAAACGCTTAGTTTTAGGTTATGCACCATAAAAAGATATAACTTTACTCGAAAGCCCCATTGCGATTCTATTCGTAGAGTGTGAAAATCCAGAAGACATAGAAACAACAATAGATAGAACTTAAAGTAAGATTCGATCACCAACTTTTAGGTTAAGGTTTCTGAAGAGTTATGTACCATAAAGAGGTGCCATGTTGCTCGAAAATGTTAAGCACTATTGTGATTCTCTTTGTAGAGTGTGAAGTTCTAGAAGACAGAGAAACGAAACAATTGAAAGAACAGTCATTACTTATAGTAAGATAGTAAAGGCTGGTTGATTTCTAAGGAGGTTTGAATCTGAAAGTTTTATCGAATCAATCACCAACGCATAGTTTTCTGAAGAGTTATGCACCATAAAGAGGTGCCACGTTACTCGAAATGTTAATCACTATTGTGATTCTCTTTGTAGAGTATCAAGATCTAGAAGACAGAGCAACAAAACAATAGAAAGGACTATAATTACTTATACTAAGATAGTAATGACTGGTCGATTCTTATGTTGGTTTTAATCTAAAAGTTCTACCGAATCGATTATTAACTTTTAGGTTTCTGAAGGGTTATTTACCGTAAACACATTAAGCCACATTACTCCAAAATGATAAGAACTATTGTGATTCTCTTCGTACAGTGTAAAGATCTAGAAGACAGAGAAACAGAACAATAGAAAGAACTATAATTACTTAAAGTATGAAAGTAAAATTAGGTCGATTCTTAAGGAGGTTTCAATCTAAAAGTTTTATCGAATCGATCGCCAAAGAAATAGATGGAAGAAAATCTAAATCTTCCTATAAACTCCAGTTAAATAAATGGTTAATTCTGCTGATAAACGTATTAGAAGGTGAGCGTTTGAGTCGCGCAATTTTCGTTATGAAAACTATTTCTTATTTCCATTTCGATTGAGATTCTGTTGTGGTTTTAACAACATTTGAATTTCGGGTTTTCTGTATTTAGGTGCAAACAAAGAAATTGGGCTATTTTAGTAGGGTTAGTCCATAAATCTATTGGGCTAAGTGAAGTAGGGTGGGCTCAACAGTTGAACTTCACGGTCTATGCGGGAAAAGTAGGTGTTGAGCCTGTTGCTCCATCCCGATCTCACTTGTGCCAGAGCAACTTTTGTTTATCGCGACAGGTTGGGATGAAAATCTGGTGACATCCCAGCAGCATATTCAGTATGACATTATTTTTCTTGGCTGGGAGGACCTTTGATTCCTCGTATAGGTGGTTCTCGGACTGTAACGGCATGCAGACATGCAGGTTTCTTTGTCTATTTCCCTGCTGCTGCTGGCTAGCGCTTTGAAGAACTTGTTTCTACTTTCACGGTCGGAAATGCAAACTTTATCATAGGGTTGGAGAGTGCAAACTAAGTGCTAAATGGTCTAGTTTCTCTGCATGTTCAGATGTCGTGCTATAATCCCAATGACTTTAATCCCAATGGCTTTATTCATCTGGAATTGTTGCACGTCCATCAAAGAGTCTATCAGATGCTAGCCCATCGTCACTAAATGGATACTACGTTTGAGGTACTTCCCCGAAGTCTAATACCATAAGGAGAGTGTGATTCCCGCTTGAAGGTTTACCTAACAATTTATGTCCTGAACCCCCAGATCTACAAGCGAATCTTTAATCGCCACAATATTTTTATTATTGAAAGCATCAAGTCCAGCATAATGCAACATACCACCTTATGTATGGCACTATCAACAGATTTATCTTAAAGGTGGCCTTGTTTTCCTAAGATGTAGATCTTTTAGTCTCCCAACTATCTTGAAAAGAAAAAAGATGGGTTGATAGGTCTAAAATTTGTATTTAACCTATGCGTCTATGGATAGTATCCGTCGGAATCTGAATAAATTGTTGACATAGGATTCACAGTACACGAACCAATGATTATCATAAAACGGTGGCCGAATTCTCGTGAAAACCTGTTTGAAAGGGTCGAATGAATTGATTGACCAAACTTTACATGTCAGTAGTAATTATCTCTTCTTTATAAATGGAGGCATGACTTGGCGCCATAGGCTTTGAGCCCGTTGGCCATCAACCACTTCTTCAATTGCCAGACATCATGGAAAACGTGATACCCTTTGGATTTTACCTAAGGGTCTATGGATAGTATATGCAAAAATCTAAATAACTTGTTGACATAGAAGTCACACTACAGAAACCAATGAATATCACAGGATCTATGAAACCCTTATTGCTCCTTTGAGTTAATTGAAAGGGTTTTTGCTCTGGGTTGATGCAGCTATTGCTGAGTTAATAATCTTTGGCCGATTGAGAATCGCGTCGTTCCGAAGCGGAGATCGAATTGTCGTGGTAACGCTTTTGAAAGGGTCGAATGAATTGATTGTCCATATTAACATTTCCCTAGTAATTATATTTTTTATATAAATGGAGGCGTGACTTTAGACTTTAAACTTGTTGGGCGTTAACCATTTCTTCAGTTGCCAGATAACGCTGTAAACGTGCTACTCTTTGGATTTAACCTATGACCTGTTCTTCTATGGATAGTATCCGTCAGAATCTGAATAACTTGTTGATATTAAATTCACAGTACGGGAACCAATGAAACCCTCATTGCTCTTTTGAGTCAATTGAAAGTGTTTTTGTTGTAACAGGTTACCTGTGACAGAATGTTCTTCTCTGGAAAAAAACTTCCGGTTAATACAGTTGAGTTGACAATCTTTGGCCGATTCTGAATCGGGCCGTGTCGGAGTGGAGGCACAATTGTCGTGGAAACCCTTTTTGAAAGGTTTGATCCTATCTATCCTATATATATAACTGGAGGCGTGACTTGCAGCCACAGACTTTGAGCCCGTTGGACGTCAATCACTTCTTCAGTTGCCAGACAACTCGGATTTAACCTATAACCTATGGGTTTAACATATGACCTATGTGTCATAGGTCGGAATCTGAATGCATGTTGACATTGGATACACAGTACAGTAACCAATGAATATCACAGGATCCAAGAAACACTAATTGCTCTTTGCTTGATCTGTAAGTTTAGCCCTTTTTAAAGAATTTCCTAACGATCGATCTTTTAAAATAAAATCATTTTATTCTTTTCTTTTTTTGTTTTCTTATTTACAAATATTTTTTATTATTTTTTTATTGGGTTTTTCTGATTTTTCTTACAAAACAAATTTATTTTAATTAAATTCCTTTTACAAAAAAATTTCTAAAGTTTAACAACAATTATTTATAACTTTAATAAAAGATTCACAAAAAAAAAAAACTACAAGTAGTATATTTTTATATATAAAGTAGTAATACAATAATAAATTTTATACATTATAAAGAATGATTGATTGATTGGTTGATTGATCGAACGAAAAGTTTACATACAAACATACATTATTGTAGCAAGTGTAGTGTAGAAGAGAGGGGATAAAATTATAAACAAGAAAAAAGAAAACATTAAAAAAAAATTATAAATTAAAAATTTTCACTTTATTGGAATAATATCTTCTATATATAATGTATATTATACACCAATTAGCTGCATATATATATATATATTTCTTTTTTACAAATAACCAAACAAATATTTAGGGGGTAAAAAATTTTTTATACATTTTGTTCAAAAAAACATTAAGCTGCCTTTGTTACAAGAATGTTTTTTATACTATTTTTAGAAAAATAATATTTTTCAAATTTAAATTTTGTGATCTTCCTTATAGTTTAAAAAAAGTAGATGGATACAAAAAGACAGCAGCAAACATCACAGATGATTTATTACAATCAAACGATTAGACGGAACGGGGCTGGACAACTGCTTAAAAAAAAACAAGTAAAATGAAATAAAAAGAAAAAATATGTTGGAATTAAAACTTTTGAAAAATTAAAAAAGAAATATAAAGAAAAAAATATAAACTATTTATGGTTAAAGTTAATTAACCGTCCGTATAAAATAAAAACGTTGAGACTGCCGGGCGTCACTCTGTAACTGCGTTCGAAAAGAAAAAGTTTCGACAGTCATAACAGAGATATTTAGTTGAGGAAACTACTCTCCTCTAGAGATTTCTCTTAAATGGTAGATATGCTAATATTATACTATAAAAAGTCAAGAAATTTTGAACATAGACATGTCCATTTTATTGCTATTGGCTGTAACCACTTCGAAAATCTTTTAAGTATACATTAAATTAATTAAAACTATTATTATTTCCTCACGTAAATCTCACTTTAACTTCTCTCAAAAAATTAGAAAATTTCCTTTAAATCTTCATTAATTCCGTTAACGATGTTCTCCCCACAAAAGTATTTCTCTTTGAATGCTCTGGAAGAAATCAATTAATCGCTTACAAAAGTTTCTCTCTCCTTATACTACACAAACACTCAAAACCACTACTCCTAACCACTCTAAACACAAATTTGTATTAAAAATGCTGGATTTTGGACTCGGAAATGTCTTCTTTTAAACGAATTTCGCAAAAGAGTTTTTCCACTTCAAAAATCTTTTAAGTTTTCAATAATTCTATAGGAAATATTCTTCTATTCTAAAGCTCAACAAAACTCAAAAACACCCCGCCCCCACTTCTTTCTCTCAAAAAATCTTGCAGTGTAGTCTCTCAGAGTCTTCAGCTCTTTGAGCTGACGTTGGAACATCCTGAGCTGACATATCGTTTTGTGACTTTATAAAAATTATTCTCCTATCCTAACACGTAACAAAAAACTCAAAAACCCTCCCGCCCCACCTCTTCCTATCATAAACAAAACTTACAGTGTGGTCTTTCAGACTCTTCAGCTGTTTGAGCTGACGATTGATCATCCTGAGCTGACATATCGTTTTGTGCCTCCATCATGGGAACGGGAATACTGACGGGTTGAGCTAAACTACGACCCCAACCGGGATGACCCATGGGTAAACGTTGCATGGGTTGATCGGGCATTGGTGGTGTCATGGTATCACGGGGTTGTTCAGGCAATGGTTGAAGAATCAATCGTTGGATGGGCATGGGTAACTCCTGCATACGAGCTTGACGTTCAGCCTGTTGTTGTTGCTGTTGTTGTTCGGATGATTGTTGATCTTGAGCTTTGTTCTGTTGTTGAGATTGTGGGGCAACATGGCTTTCGTTGTCTTCGTTATCATCATCATCTTCGGAACTGTTGCTGGTTTCATCTTCATCAGATTCATTAGCCAAAAGACGGAATTCTTCGTTGATACGATTTTCGGTGAGACGTTGAATATTGTTCAAGTCCTCAGCAGTGATACCGGCACGTTCCAAAGCCAAACCCAAGGGCATGCGTTGAATCTGTAGGTAAAAGTAAAGATATAAATCATTTTGTTTCCAATAATATAAATAAATGGTTAATTACTTGGAAGAAGGGGAATTCTTGACGTTGTTGAGGAACTTGTTGTTGTTGCTGTTGAGCCTGTTGTTGAATTTGCACCTGTGGTGGTTGGGGTTGTTGTGGCTGTTGAGGTTGTTGTTGTTGCTGAACTACAGAAGGCTGTTGATGTTGTTGCACCGAAATCTGTTGGGGCACATCGTTGGCAACATGAATCATTTCTCTAATGGGAATCTGATGGAATTGAATGCGTACAATACGTTGAGGTTCTGGATGAGGAGCTTGCATCTCTTGTGGTGGCATAGGGGGACGCATAGGCAATTGTTGTTGGAATGGTGGTGGTGGAGGAGGCAATTGACGCAAGAAAGCATGTTGTTGTTCCTGTTGGCGTGGTGGCATCATAGGTTCCATACGTTGAGGCATATGAGTCAAGGGGAAACGATTAGGAATGGCTCCGAAAGGAATGGGTACACGTTGGAAGGGAATGAACATGGGGCGAATAGCTTCAACATCTTCGATGTCATCATCATCCTCCTCGCGATTGTTATTGTGACGGCCAGATTGTTCTTGGTCCTTGTTTTCATTGCCACCCTCGCAGAAGATCGAAATACGTTCACCGGTAATGCGAGCCTTTTTAGGATCGGTGGTCAAGTTCATGCCGAAGGGCAGAGCAACGGTTTTCGAGGGCGAGTCAACAATTTCTTCGGCATGTTTACGTTCTACAACACAATTCATGCGAGATCTGTTAAAAAGGGATTAAAGTTAAAAAAAAATTCACGTATATTTTTTATAAATAGGAATAATTACTTTTTGTTATTTTGCAATAAGGCAGCAGCCAAATCACTTAAGTCCAATTCCAAAGGAATTTTACCAGGATACTTTTGCATTTCATCAACCTCTTCGCTGTTCTCGCTATCGTTAACCTCATTCATATTGCTTTCTTCTTCGGCGGGTTTATGGTGTTCGGCTTTAACCATTTTATGTTCCACCTTTTTCATTGGTTCCTCTTTGTCGAGACTTTGCAAATCATCATCATTGACATTTTCACGACCCAATAAAGCTTCAGCACGTGGAAGTTCCTAAAAATTCAAAAGAATTTAAAGAAAATATAATTAGTAAGAAATTTTAATGAATTTTAAGAAAGTTAAAATCTCAAGGTCTTAAATCATTATAATTTTAAAAGGTCAACAACTTTAGGCTGCCATAGTTAGAGGGACTTTCATTGATAGCGAGCTTTTATGGAAAGAAAATACTTAGGAAATAATGAAAAAGAGGTCTGATATGGTAAATTGGATTAACAAAGCGGTTTTAGACCTAAACTTATGGTTGCATAGTCTTACGGGACGCTTATTGGAAGATGCTCAAATCTATGTCTCTCTTGACATTATTGCTGCCATTAGCGGTTAGGGACATCAATATGTAACTCTCACCTATAGAACATTCTCTTAGTGGATCTGTATTGGATGCCGAGCCAATCTGTCACAATTATTGGTTGAAGTTAGAGAGAATCCGGAATAGTGGAAAGGTTTGTAAAATATCAAAACCCTTATGGCCAACACTTGATATCAGGGCTACTAAGTCTAAGGATGCTGATAAGGATGTTTACAGGGCATTTGTCAATATGTGGAACAGTAACTTTCCGCACTATAGCAGGTTATATCAAGATGCAGAGTAACAAGATTTGATCGAGTAGAATGCAGATATAGAATACAGATTGAAATGGCTGGGAAATAAGTTCAATGAAGGGAAATTAGATATTTCTTTGACTGGGTTTTATAGAGAGAATCGGATTCTCTTACATTTCTTCATTTAGAGAATCTATTCGGTAAATTTTTTGGTCTAAAATCCCTTGGAAATCGCAAAACTATGCTTTTTTGTTTTCCCAGCGTTTTGTTTCTCTATCTTTGGATTTTGATGTTCTCTGAATCACAGTAGACCTTATGGTCTCCCAGAGGACCAATTAAAGGTGCATAACTCTTAACAGGCACTATCCGGTCTACACCGAGAAACTATTGATTTTGCGTGATAGAGAAAGAAATATTAATATATCTCGCGTACCCGAAACTTGTTATACCCTACACCACTTTATTTAGGAGGGTATATTGAGTTTGTGCTGATATTTGTAACGCACAATAGTGGTCATATACCAACCTTAAAGTATACCAGTCGGCTTAGAATCATTTTCAGAGGCTATGTCCGTTCGTCTGTTCATGTAAACCTTGTAATCAAACTACAGGTCGCAATTATTGAGACAATTCAATGGAATTTGGCACTTGATGTTCTATGTTACCGAAGACGAAACCTATTGAAAATGCTTAACAACGATCCATAATTTCACCTAGTCCCCATACAAGTTAAACCGCGGAATAGGGCTTTTAAGTTTATAATTATGATAAATATACTCGTATCTCGACAAAATGCTATAAAACTAAGACTTGATGACCCTCATGAATTTTATAATTATAGGGCCTAATTTAACCCGCCCCTATAAAATGCCTCTTCAAGTTTACAGTGTGTACCAGATTCTAGTTTAAAGCACACATGTTGATCACAAAAACTTTAGCAACATGTTGCAGACATTATTATTATCTCAACAATTGTATTACAAACACAATAATTGTAAATTATAATTTGTAACGGATGTATTTTAGACATCATCAAAAACAAAAACAAAAAAAAAACCTAAATAAATGTTAAACTAAATTTAGGTTAATAACATTACAAAATTTTGTGTACCAGTTCATATGGTATAAGTTTTTACTCTTTTGCTTTTAGAACATGGAAAAACTATAGCAAAATTAATTTTATCTAAAATTCATAACTAGAGTTTTGTTTTTTTTTTTTGTTATAAAAAATTAAAATTTCACAGTTCACGCTCTGCTGTGTTGATAATTTTTAACTATACTTAGTTGAATATTTTATTTAGTTTGTAATAACCAGCAAATGAATTATTGTTTAACAAACATAAATAATAAAAAAATATAAATCATATTAAATCTATGGCTATTTATAAAAGAAAAAAATAATAAAATCCGAAACACGATTTATTTTATTAAAAAAAACTTAATGGTTATGCGCATTAATTTATAAAATAAAATTTGTAAAAAAAATTGTAAAAATGTTGCAAAGCATGATAAATTAATTTAAATAATTTACAATGGTTGTTTTGATTTCTAACTGAAAACATTAAAAGTTAATATAGAAAAAAATAAAAAAAAAACAAAATTAATAATAAAATGTGGGTTATGGCCAGTTTAAAAAGAAAATCTAGAAAAAATGAAACTTTTTATATAAATTTATATTTGAAACACTTATATACTAGAAAAGTTTTATACTAAATGAAAGTGTAGTATTTATGGAAAATGTATACAAAAAAATCCAACTATTAAAAGAGCTGTAAAGCATATATCTCTAACTCTTTCAGATCTGACACTTGATCTTCCTTAACTGATACAACGTTTTACAAACGCGTTCAGCTAAACTACGAACATAATTAGGATGGGTAAACTTTGAAGGGTTTATTAGGGCATTGGTAATTTTATGCTATCTACGAAATGCTGTGGCAAAAGTTAAGAAATAGATCTTTATATAGTCATCAAGAAGTCTTGGAAACCTCACTAAACTTTCGAAAAAGGTCAAGTTTATATAAATTGGAATAGTAAGGGATTTAACGAGTCCAATCTCGTGTTCTCTAACACGTAGATGTTTCTAATTGATCATCCTAAATTTGTATAATGTTTTGTGCTTCTAAACGATGAAAATACAGATGAGTACAGGTTAACTAGATCTTCAACGGATCAGCTCCATGGTTAATCTTTAAATGTTTTGATTGGTCATTAGTGGTGTTATAATATCACAGAGTTGTTCTTGCATATATATATAAGAATAGGTCCCTGAAGTTTTACTTAGAGATCTCTTAAGTTCATTCATAGATCTTAATAAGATCAGTCGATCAAGTATAGTGGCAACTATGGGGCCATAAAGTAGCTCTAAAATTGTACATAAATCTTAGCCCGATCAGTTGATCTAGAACAACAGTAAGTGTAGGAATCTAAAGTAGCTCTTAGTATGGCGAGATCAGTCGAACATGCAGGACGGCAATTGTAAGGCATATACTTTGTTATTAAGTGACTAGCTACGAAATCGAGAGAAAAACCTTAGACTAGAGCTCTAAAGTAGATCTAGAGTTGTACATAAATCTGGATCAGTTGATCTAGAACAACGGCAAGTGTAAGAATCTAAATAAGCTATCTTAGTATAGCGAGATCAGTCGATCATGCAGGACGGCAATTGTAAAGCATATACTTTGTTAATAAGTGATTAGCTATTTAATCAAGAGAAAAGCCTTAGGCCAGGGCTCTAAAGTAGATCTAGAGCAAGTGTAGGTATCTAAAGTAGCTCTTAGTATGGCGAGATCAGTCGCCATAAACCTTACATCCGGACGAAACGTTCGGGATTAATTATGAGCACATTTGTTTGATCATTTCTGATTATTAAATCTATAATATCATGGTGTTGCCAATATCTAGAGATTTGGGATACTGGAGTCGATCATGTATATCCTACAAATATATGTCGAATTCGGTCCAATATATACATATATGCAATACTGTTATCAGGAACTCAGCTATATACAGCATCATTTCATTAATGTCTACTCATTCAGCTTAACAATCCTCCTTAAAACAATAATAATAAAATGGTTCCAAACATCAAGAGAAAGTATTGGCAATATCTAGAGTTTTGAGAGTCTGTAGCGTTATTTATTTAGAATGGACAATCGTTGATGTTATATCGAGAAAAAGAAAGCAGTGGAGCAAAAGACTTCATTATGAAGTTAAGGATTCTCCTAATTTATTGAAAGGCAATGGCATTAACTGGAATTCTTCGATTATCATGTTACACACCCCTCGAGGCATGCTTCCCGGGGTAAAGAATTGCTACCACAATTCGCAGGAAGAGTGAGTTGCGATTAAAAAAGTGATGCATGAAAAAGTCTATATTTCAGGAAAAGTTCGGTGCTGTTGCCGATAACAACACATAACCTACAGAGGAGGGGCTATGGGACTAAACGTTGGAAATAAGTTGGTGGTAATTGTATATGATATAGAATGAATGTAGTAGCATACGGGTCTTGTAAACCGGTTTACTTAGAATAAGTATGTTTTCCTGTTAACAATGTGTCAGATAAATGAGAAGTGTGCTGGATTGAATGAGGTGCTACTAAGTCTATAGATGCTGTTGCCGACTCAATAGTGGCCATCCCATCTGCTCGGTTGTAAACGGAAGTTCAGCAACGGTGCAGCAATGTTTAGAGATATCTCAAGCAAAGTGTAAGCGTACAGGACCAACAATTCCATACGTAAGTTGCCATACACAATGGAGCAGTAGTGGTGAGTCGTTGCAAAGACCACTGTGAAATAAGGCCGTCATGGCAGGTGTTCACCTAAAGCACTTTTTTACAAAAATATTTGAAAAGTTTTAGAAGTTTTAATTTAGTGTTGAGTTACTTTCGTAAGATTGATAGACATCCGAATCATTTAAAAGTAAGACATAGGAACATGTTGCATAGGAACATGCTGCATAGGAACATGTTGCATAGGAACATATATTGTATAAACATGTTGCAGCAAATAATAATGCCTTTAAAAATTAAAATTTTCACAAGTTTCACAACTATTCACTTTTAGACATTTTTTAAATAAAAGTTAGTTTCCATTTTATATCATAGTTGTTTTTTTTTATTCATTTAAACTCCCACTAACTTTGTGGCTTGAAATTTATTGTTTAACTTAAAAAGGCGGAAATATTTCTCGTTTGTTATTTTTGCCAACAAATTTCTACTCAATTTAAGTTTTATGCTTAAATGATTTCTTTTTAAAATAACTACTTTATTTAAAAGGAAAAACATTTGTTAAATGCAACAAGGTATTATTATGTAAGTTTGAAAAAAACAAAAGTACCAAAAACAACTAAATAATATAGTAAAAAAAATCTAGTTAAAGGGTCATTTCCTTTTGTATATATTTTGTTAACAAAACAGCTTCTTCTTTGCCATGTTAATAAAATCGTGGTTATAATTCATCTTCTCATCATTAGCGTTTGTTTTTCTTGGATGGATTTTAACCGTTAAAGGAAAAACAAGTTTTTCTTTTATGGTTAAAACATTTTAAAGTTGAGTTTTTTTCTTTTCAGCATTACATTTTGTTGTCTTTAAGCTGTTGTTAACAATTTTGGTATATTGTTTATGCCAAAAAAACACACACACACAAAATTTTGTTATAAAAGGTTGTTGTTTTGATTTTTGTGGTAACTGCTACTGCTGTTGCTGCCGCTCTATTAGCTGGTTACTTAAAGTTTATTGACTTTTTGTTAAAAGCTTGATTTGTTAACCTAAAATTGTGGAAAAAAATATTGGCTTGCAGAAAACCAAATACTTTTGGTTGTGCAACAATAAATTTGAAAAGATGATGTACGTTATTTACATAAAATAGCAACAAAACGCAGTTACATAAAATTTTTAATAATTTTGTTGTGTTTTTTTGTTCAACTATTGTGGTCATATGAGAAAGGCAATGTTTACTTTGAATAAAAACAACATATCTTTGCTAAATGAACGTTATGCCTAAATGGGTTAGTTAGAAATTTTTTTTTAAATTGAAGATAGTGAATGCAAATTTTTCGAAATTAGTTTGTTGCCGTTGAAGATCTTTCATATGATCAATTAAAAATGTTTTCAAGTCTTGCAATAGCGAACTTTTTTCTTTACTGGAAAGTTTAGGGGAACTTTGAATAGTTTAACTTTAAACCAGAAAAAGAACACTATTTAGAAGAGTTAGCATCAGACAAAAATTTAGATTTCTTTACAATAACAACATGTTCCTATGCAACATTCGGATATCTATTGATCTTACGAAAGTAACTTAACACTAAATTAAAACAGTCTATAGTCTAGCCTATAGTCTAGTCTACAGTCTAGTCCATAGTCTAGTCTATAGTCTAGTCTATAGTTAAGTCTATAGTCAAGTCTATAGTCTAGTCTATAGTCTAGTATATAGTCTAGTATATAGTCTAGTATATAGTATAGTCTATAGTCTAGTCTATAGTCTAGTCTATAGTTTAGTCTAAAGTCTAGTCTATAGTCTAGTCTATAGTCTAGTCTATAGTCTAGTCTATAGTCTAGTCTATAGTCTAGTCTATAGTCTAGTCTATAGTCTAGTCTATAGTCTAGTCTATAGTCTAGTCTATAGTCTAGTCTATAGTCTAGTCTATAGTCTAGTCTATAGTCTAGTCTACAGTCTAGTCTACAGTCTAGTCTATAGTCTAGTCTATAGTCTATTCTATAGTCTAGTCTATAGTCTGACTATAGTCTAGTCTATAGTATAATCTAAGGTCTAGTCTATAGTCTGAAGTCTAGGTTTTAGTGTAGTATGTAGTCTAGTACAGGATATAGCATAGTTTTAAGTTTATTCTTTAGTCTGGTCTATAATGTAGTCTATATTCTTGTCTATAGTCTAGTCTAATCAAATCTATAGTCTAGTCTATAATATAATTGATAGTCTAATATAAAGTCTACTCTAGTCTACAGTCTAGTGTATAGTCTAGTCTGTAGTCTAGATTATGATCAAGTATATAGTTTATCTTGTATTTACTCCATATTCGAATCTATACTATATTCTTTAGTCTAGTATGTAGTCAGTCTAGTCTACAGTCTAGTCTGCAGTCTAGCTTTGTCAATATACTAGTCTTAATCCTAATATATTGTCTGGTCTATATTCTAATCTATAGTCTAGTATACAATCTTCTCCAAATCCTGCCTATTGCATATTCTAGTCTACATTAGGAACTTATTGCTGAAACAAATCAATATTGTTTTTACAAACAAAATGTTATTAAGATGTTTGTTCAGTGTTTTCATATATATATTCTGTAAAACTTGGCAAAATATTGCTGCATCAAAATATATTCATATTTTCAAGATTTTTTCGCTTTTTAATTTTTAAAAATTTAATATTATATTAAAATACCAATATCATTTATCAAGCATCCGTTTTAGCATCTATGTATTTATATGTTAATTTTATCTAAAACTTTCATTTCCCTGAATCATCTTCAGGTTAGTTTATTTGTTTTCAATAAGAAATACTTAAACTGAAAACCATGAATCACTTTATTTTGATAAAAATTTCCAAAAAAAAAATAATGGCTTCAATATAAAACTAGTCTTTTAAGACTGGTCTTGGGTGTTTAAGAAATACATATAAATATATAGAGCACAAAGATAAAAGAAGTTTAAGTACGAAAAATAAGAAGGGAAAAATTTTAATGGGTCAAATATGTACTTAAACACCTATAAATGTTAATACATAAGTAATTTTAACTTACATATGTATTTGGTACTTATGTATGTATGTCTAGAACATGGAAAGCCATATGTAAACATGACCCAAGTAATTACAACCAAAAATTAGAACTTAAGTGTTAATGAAAAGCGAAAATATTTACTACGTAGTCGATTTAAGAGCATAAAGAACAAATTTTTAGGCAAAAGAAGAAAGCTAGAAACTAGAGTAATTTAGAAATCATTTAGCACTAAAATTTTAGTGTTAAAAAATCTAACATGAAAATTAGTAAATAATTTATTATACAACTAAGTTCTTATATAGTTGAACAAATAGAAAAAGGTTAAATATAAAATTTGGAAAATATAGGAAAGCCTAAATCATAATTTAAACTGCTACGGACTGCTGGACGAACTAGACTAAAGACCAGACTATAGACTAGACTATAGACTAGACTATGGACAAGAGTTTAGACTAGACTATGGACTAGACTATATACTAGACTGTAGACTATATACTAGACTGTAGACTATAGCCTAGACTATAGACTAGACTATAGACTAGACTATAGACTAGAATATAGACTAGAATATAGACTAGACTATAGACTAAACTATAGACTAGACTATAGACTACACTATAGACGAGACTATAGACTAGACTATAGACTAGACTATAGACTAGACTATAGACTAGACTATAAACTAGACTATAGACTAGACTATAGACTGGACTATAGACTAGACTATCGACTAGACTATAGACTAGACTATAGACAAGACTATAGACCAGACTATAGACTAGACTATAGACTAGACTATAGACTAGACTATAGACTAGACTATAGACTAGACTATA
>NC_060953.1:41295654-41297455 GCF_022045245.1 Lucilia cuprina | reverse complement strand
TCAGTTCTAGTTCAGTTCTAGTTCAGTTCTAGTTCAGTTCTAGTTCAGTTCTAGTTCAGTTCTAGTTCAGTTCTATTTCAGTTCTTGTTCAGTTCTAGTTCAGTTCTAATTCAGTCTATAGACTAGACTAAAGACTACACTATAGACTAGACTATAGACTAGACGATAGCCTAGACCATAAAGAGACTATAGACTAGACTATATACTAAACTAAATACTAGACTATAGACTATAATATAGACTAGGCTATATAATATAAAATAGAATACAGACTATAGACTAAATTATAAACTAAAGACTAGAATGTAGACTAGACTAGAATATAAACTATACTAAATGCTAGTCTAAAGACTATACTACAGACTAGACTGTATTATAGAATAGACTTTTAAATCTCATTTTAAAGGACTTGTTTATGATTCAAATCATTTTCTAAATCAATTTTACAATGTCCGTCTGTCTATATTTTTGCATCTTTTACACCCTACACCAATTAATTTTGCAAAACAAATTTTAATAAATTACTACGTATTAATTTATAAAGAAAAAACCCAAATTTATTTATAAAAAATATTCCATTTTATCATTAATTTAATTTGTCTATAATTAATTTTATCTGAATAAATTACAATAAAACAAAATTTTTAATTATACATTATTCTTCTAACACCCCCTGAAAACAGTCTTATAATTATATCTAAAAAAACACACGTCTTGACCACAATCAAATAATTTTTGTTTTTAAATAAATGGCGTCTGTTTGCTTGATTACATTTTTTTAATTCTTTTTATTTAAATTTTTTATTATATTTTCTTTGCAACCAATTGCTTAAGTCTTAATTGAATTTGCAAATATTAAGCTGTTTTTTTTATAATTATTAGTAAATATGTTTTCCAGAAAAAAATCGCTATACTTGATTGCTAGTTTAGCAAATTCAATAAATTTTGTTATTTTGTTTTCAAATTTTTTTTAACATAATTTTTTAGTGAGAGTGTGTTAAAACTTTTTTTCAAATTAATTTCTAGAAGCTTGAAAAACGTGTAGATTAGTGCAAAAAGAAAACAAGCAAAAACCAACAAATAAATAAATTGCGCAGCAAAATGCTAATAATAAAAGAAGTAGAGAAAAAAATATATTTTTGAAAAATATATTAGTTAAGCTTTAAATTATTATGACAGATTTGCGGATTGTTGCAATATTTAGGCTGTGATAGATTACTGCTAACTATTTTAGCAATTTTTTGTTGTTTGTGTAGCAATTATTGTTAACATTTTTCATAATTTATTTAAATAGTTGTTACATCATTTTAATCATAATGAGAAAGTTAAATAAAATAGCTTAAAAGCAGTGATGAGTTTTTCACACCTGTACAACATGAACTGCAAATGTAAAATCACTTCAAACATTTTGCAGACGACGCGGTTGCCACTACTGGATGATAGTTAGAGGAGAGAAATAATTTCGATCTGTTCAGTTCTAGTTCAGTTCTTGTTCAGTTCTAGTTCAGTTCTAGTTCAGTTCTAGTTCAGTTCTAGTTCAGTTCTAGTTCAGTTCTAGTTCAGTTCTAGTTCAGTTCTAGTTTTCACACCTGTACAACATGAACTGCAAATGTAAAATCACTTCAAACATTTTGCAGGCGACGCGGTGGCCACTACTGGATGATAGTTAGAGGAGAGAAATAATTTCGATCTATTCAGTTCTAGTTCAGTTCTTGTTTAGATCTAGTTCAGTTCTAGTTCAGTTCTAGTTCAGTTCTAGTTCAGTTCTAGTTCAGTTCTAGTTCAGTTCTAGTTCAGTTCT
>NC_060953.1:41293425-41295554 GCF_022045245.1 Lucilia cuprina | reverse complement strand
TAGTCTATAGTCTAGTCTATAGTCTAGTCTATAGTCTAGTCTATAGTCTAGTCTATAGTCTAGTCTATAGTCTAGTCTATAGTCTAGTCTATAGTATAATCTATAGTCGAATCTATAGTCTAGTCCAAAGTTTAGTCTAAAATCTAGCCCTAAGTCTAGTCTAAAGTCTAGTCTAAAGTCTAGCCTAAAGTCTAGCCTTATGTCTTACATATAGTCTATTATAAAGCCTAGTCCAAAGTCTGGTCTAAAGGCTAGTCTAAATTCCAGTCTAAAATCTTGTGTAAAGTCTAGTCTGTAGTCTAGTCTAAAGTCTAGTTTAAAGTCTAGTTAAAGTTTAGTCTAAAATCTAAAGTTTAGTCTAAAGTCTAGGCTAAACTCTGGTCTTAAGTCTAGT
This sequence comes from Lucilia cuprina, assembly GCF_022045245.1. Classification (NCBI taxonomy): domain Eukaryota; kingdom Metazoa; phylum Arthropoda; class Insecta; order Diptera; family Calliphoridae; genus Lucilia; species Lucilia cuprina. The sequence goes on along the minus strand of NC_060953.1, from coordinate 41,295,160 downwards.
CTGAAGTCTAGTATAAAGTTTAGTTTAAACCTTAAAGTCCAACTGTACTTAAAAATTTACCTAATTACTAACTCTAATTTCAACTATGATGTGGACTTTCAATGAGGCGTTAAATATTTTAGTCATTAGCCCTTTTGAAAACAAACAAACCATCAAAAGTACATCATGATTTTCTGGTCTATTGGATCGTATAAAAAAATTTCCATTAACATTTTTTTAACAAAACATAAATTGTTGCAAAAATTAGCAAAAAAAAAAAACTAATAAAGCTTGAAATTAATTTCATGTCATTTAAACAAAAAAAAAAAAAAAACAATAAACCCATAATATCCGTTAATTACATGGAGACATCTGCTATATGAAATTTGTTAAAAAAATAAAACCTATTTGAAAATATAAATCGCGTGTACAATGACCGGCAGTTTGTGGAAGATTTTTTTTTGTTAGATTTCAGATAGTTACAGCCATTATTTAGCAATTTATGTGGAAGTACATGCATTTTTATTGTTTTTTTCATGATAAAGCCAACCAAGCAAAGATACATCCATCTATCTATCCATCCATCCATTGGTTTTATTTTGCATGTCTAAAACTATTGTTTTTTTTAAAAAGCTAAATTAAAATTTTTTTCTATTTGTTTGAAAAAAAAACTAAGATGAACCTTGATGATTATATTTGTAGTTGTTTTTGTATATAGTAGTTAATACATAAGTAGTTGTTTCTAAACAAGGTTTTGCAAATAAATAACAATACAAGTCGGTACTAGGTACATGAAATTTTCTATTATTTTCATTTTATTTATTTAAATAGTTATAAATTGCTTAATAATAACACAAAATAAATTGCTATTTTGGTTTTGAGTTTAAATATTTGTGTGAAAACATTTTTCAATTAATTAACACACTTATGTTGTAATTATTGTATGTATGTTTTATAATCTTTGTTGACCAAGACCTTTAAAAATGTTTCGTTTTGTTTTTTAATTGAAAAGTTCAACTTACCTTATTGACTTGTTGCAAGGTTTCCAACATCAATTCTTTTTCTAATACCGAATCAAGTGCCTGCACTTGATCGCATGAAGCCTTGGCTTGCAAATACGAAGAGGCCAAAATGAAGGCACCCAATATAAATGACGATACAATTATAGTGAATGCAGTGATTTTGGCGATTTTCACTGAATTCGATTGACGTTTGTAGGCCTGTAAAGGAAAAAAAATGAGACGATTTAGTTTATTTTAGATAAATTTTTGGAAATATTTCTAGTATAGTGCTGTTGCTAATTATAGTTGAATTGTGCTATTACTAAGTAAATGAGTTTTAAAGTGCTAATTATGTTAAATGTCATTATTTGTACGTGTTTTTAAAGAAGATTTAGTTTTTAGTACAAAATTCTAATCTTTATGTAATTATATGTAAATATCAACCGATCATCTAATTGATTATAAAAATCCAGGTCCCTGAGACATGTTCAAATATTCCAACACATTTTATACTAATATCGTGAAATAATTATCTCTTAGAAGAATCTAATCTAGAACTGAACTAGAACTGAACTAGAACTGAACTAGAACTGAACTAGAACTGAACTAGAACTGAACTGAACTGAACTAGAACTGAACTAGAACTAGAACTAGAACTAGAACTGAACTAGAACTGAACTAGAACTGAACTGAACTAGAACTGAACTAGAACTGAACTAGAACTGAACTAGAACTGAACTAGAACTGAACTGAAC
>NC_060953.1:41265904-41293325 GCF_022045245.1 Lucilia cuprina | reverse complement strand
TGAACTAGAACTGAACTAGAACTGAACTAGAACTGAACTAGAACTGAACTAGAACTGAACTAGAACTGAACTAGTACTGAACTAGAACTGAACTAGAACTAAACTAGATCTGAACTAGAACGAAACTGGAACTGAACTAGTATATAGTCTAGTCCATAGACTTGTCTACAGTCTATTCTATAGTCTAGTCTTTAGTATACCAATTATTTTGTGCGTATACTACTTTCCCCCAATATATTTTTAAAATTAACCAATTTTTTGCATTTCATATTTTGTTCAAATAAATTCAAATATTCACCAAAAAAAACTGTAATAAATCTCTTAGACTTTCACCCATAAAGAAAGAAAGTTTTGTCACATGCACGATTTTAAACCCCTTTGCTTAAATTCCCTTAAAAATAAGCCTTTCTTACAGAGAAAAAACAAAGTACTACAAAAAGTACACAAAATCTTAATTTAAACAGAAAAAACAATAATACTTTTGTTTGATCTTATCTTAATCAGCCACGTTGTGTCAATCTTTGGTTATTGTTTGAATAAATCATACAAACCGAAACGAGCGAGTGATTCATTTAAAGAAAGTAATCTTTTAAAATTTCTTAAATTTATTTGTTTGCACTTTATGTCAGCCGTCTTAAGTAGACAATAAAATGCATTTAATGAGCAAATTGTTTAAAATTGTTAAGTATTTTTTGGTAGACAATTAACTTTAAGATTGTGTGTAGGCAATTATTTACTTCATTTTGTCTGTGTTGACTTAAGTCAGTTGTAAATCTTTGTGAACAATGTAAATGTAAATTTTGTTAAAAATGTCATAAAGTTACGGGCGCAAGGCGTTGAAAAGTAAAATATATTGCTTGTATAATTAAAAAAAAACTTAATTTAAGAATTACTTCTATATGAAATTTGAATATCATTATCAGTTTTCTAGATCCCCTTGGCAAATTCTCACTCAGTTATAAATCTCTTTGTTATACAATAATCAATCGTTATTCAATTTTGCAGGGGTTATTTTTAAAGACGATCTCTACAAAATTTCATTAAGTTCGATATATGACACTAAGACCATAGCCTTGAATCTTGGTTTAGTGTTTAGTTTAGTGTCGTTCATAATTTTTTGGAAAATTACATCATTTCCGTGCAATAAGTAAAATTTTTTATCGCGGATGTCACTTAAAAGTGTCCTCACTTTTATAAGAAGATCATTTTGTTAGAGAATTTAATCGCCAAAGTATCATTAATCGGAGAGGTTACTTTGTAACTCAATTCGTATTTGTAGGTTAAAAGCATTGATAACATCATTTAACCTCCCTGATGGTCCGCTGTGAAGAACTATTCCTTGTGAGAGCATTCTTGCAGAAGATACACATAAAGTTTTTGGACTTTATTTGATGCAATCAAAACTACTTATTAGTTTCAACCAAAGATTGATGATTATAACTAAATAATTATATTGAAATAGTTATGTTTTAATTTTCTTTAATGTGAACACATTTTTTATTAATAAACAAGTAGACTTTGTATTTTATTTGCTATTACCAAATTTTGGTAGGAACAACTAAGTATTTGTTAAACTTATTGTTTACATTACTTTCCTTAAAAATTTGCTTAATGTGAACATGGTTTATTATAATTAGCCTCTAAGTTGTAGTTTAAAAAAGGATATTGTCTTTGGTCTTTATTTGCTGCAAGCAAAACTATTTGTTTGCTATAACCGATGATCAATCATTCTAATTAATTACTTATATTGATGTAGTGATATTAATAAAGAAGTTGTTGTTTAATTGTAATGTTAGCTTTAAGGTCTTGTACTTTATTTGCTGTTACCAAAATTTGGTAAAAACAACTAATTATATGCTTAACTTAGTGTTTATTTTGTTTTCCTCAAATATTTGTTTAGTGAGATCAAAGCTTAAGTATTGACAAATAGAATTGTTAAACAGTCAAATCTGGTAGGAACAACTAATTATATGCTAAAAAAATATCTTTATTTGTTACAACCAAATAACGATCATTATCATCAAATACTTAAATTGAAATAGTGATATCAAGAGACCAAAATTGTTGTCTGATTATAATCTTAGCTATTAGGTGTTATACTTTATTTGCTTTCACCAAACTTTGGTAGGAATAACTAATTATATGCTAAACTTAGTATTTATGTTGTTTAGCTCAATTATTGCTTAGTGAGATCACAGCTTAATTGGCAAATAGAATTGTTAAACAAAATATGCTTAAAAATATATTTATTTGCACCAACCAAATATCGATCATTATCATAAAATAGAATTGTTAAACAATCAAGTCTGGTAGGAACAACTAATTATATGTTTGAAAAATTATCTTTATTTGTGCCAACCAAATATCGATTATTATCATTAAATACTTAAATTGAAATAGTGAAATTAAAAGATCAAATTGTTGTTTAATTATACACTTAGCTATTACTTTATTTGTTCCTATAAAAGTCTAGTAGTACCAACTAAATACATATATGCTTAAAAAGTTATTTATTTGCTCCAACCAAATATCGAACATTATCAGCAAATACTTAAATTGAAATAGTGATTTTAAGAGACCAAATTGTTGTTTAATTATGAGCTTAGCTATTAGGTGTTATACTTTTGTTTGCTTTTATCAAACTTTAGTAGAAACAACTAATTATATGCTAAACTTAGTGTTGACGTTGCTTTCATCAAATATTTACTTAGTGGGAACACATTTTAAGTATTGGCAATTAGAATTGTTTAACAATTAAGTGGGTTTTTGTTAGATCATATGAGGCAGCCGGTTTACAACAAAAAAAGACACACCTTTAAAGGGTTAAAGCAAAATTAACATATTCAAGCGTTTTTTATGTTTATAAAATATTTGCATTGCAAAAATAACTTAAAATATTTACATTAAATGTTGGTGGAACTACAAAAACAAAAAAAGATAATTAACTAAAATAAATGCAATATTTAATGAAGCCATTTTAGGTGTGTGTGTGTGTGTGTGTGTGTGTGTGTGTGTGTGTGATGTAAAGTAAAGGTGTGAAGTGTTATTATATAGACATTAAGACAGTTTCATAAAACATGATGACATCTTCATTACACTATATTTTGTAGATAATTTGTAATGAGAAAAAAAGTGAATGTCTAATTTTTATTACCTTTCTCATAATTAAGTTTAAGTTTTTATAACATTTTCATAATTTTGTGAACAAAAAAAAAAAATTACTTATTGTTGAGATAAACAATAGTTAAGAAAATGTTAAAACACAAAAAGTTAAAAAAACAAATTTAACTTTAAACCACTAGTTATGTTAAGGAGGTTATTGTTTAAAGTTAAAATATGTTTTAAATTACACATTAATAATAATTGTAAGAAAAGAAACAACAACAACAGCGACAAAAACTAAACAATGACATTTTAATTAAAATTTATAACTACGAAATATATGAAATAATTTCATAACTATGAAAAAAATAACAGAAGGTGCAATTGCGAAAGTGTGTTTGTTATAAAGAAAAAAGATTTATCTTAAATAAAAAAAAAAAAACAAAAAAAATTAATAACAATAATTTTAGTGCAAAACTAATGAGTGCGCTTTTTAGTTTTGCTTAAATCTATTAAAAAGAAATAAGCAAAATGGAAAAAAATAATAAAAAATGTAAAAGTATTTAGTTAAATACATAAAATAACTCAAAGTAGTGGTAGTAGTAGAGTGGTAGTAGTAGTAATACAAAAAGAAATAGTAGAGAAAAAAAAGTGGTTTAACAAAACAAAAGACTTGAGCAACAAACCTGTTGTTGTGGATTATAGTTAAAAAATCCCAGCTGCAGTTTTGTTTTTTTATTTTGTATTTTTTTTGTTCAATATTTTATTGTTGTTGATTTGGTTTAGTTTAGACATTTATCATGTGAGTGAAGGGGAATTTTATTTATTTTATTTTTATTTTTTTTGAATCCATTTAATAAACCCCTCATATTGTATCGTTGTTGGTGATGGTTGGTAGTAGTGGTTGGTGGAGGTGTTCGAAAGTTATGAAGGGATTTTTTTTTTGTTGGAGGTAAATGGGGTGGTGGTTGTTTACAAAAATAACATGAACCGTTACATAAAAATATATAGAGAAAAAGAAATAAAAATAAAAGTTAAAGAAAACAGAAAAAGAAAACTATTGCAAAAAAAAAAAAAATAACAAACAGAGAAAACAGTTTTTGAAATTGCAAAATTTTGTTAACTTTTATTCAAAATTTAATTGTTACTATTAAATTTTTTATTTGTTGCAACTAAAACTGTTAACTCTGTGCAATAAATGCAAAAAAATTTAATCAATATGTTGCTTTTTTAAGAAAAATATTTACACTTTAAGTTAAGTATATTGACAACAGATTAGCCATAGACCTCTCAATAGTCTAGTCCACAGTTTTCTTTACAGTATAGTTTGTAGACAAGTCTATAGTGTAATAATTAGACTAGTCTACCGATTAGCTACTAGACTAGCCCACAAACTAGTCCATAGACTATACAATTAACTAGTTCATAGACTAATAAATAAAACATTTTATAGTCAAGTTCATAGATTAAACAATAGACTAATCTATAAACCAGTCCATAGACAAGTCCACAGACACGTCTATGGACTAGTCCAGAGATTAGTACATGGTCTTTTTCAGATATTAGGCCATAGATTGCAGACTACAGACTAGTACACGGAGAATTTCTAGATTAGTTAATAGATCGATCCATAGAAAAGTCCACAGTCACTATGAACTAATCCATAGATTAATCAATAGAATAGTCGTAGTTCTTAGACTAATCCATTGACAAATCCACAAATCCACTGAATAATCAATAGACTAATCTATAGATTAGTCCGCAGACTCGTCTATAGACTAGTACAGATATTAGTACATAGTATTTTTTAAGATATGAGACCATAGACTAGGCAGACGACAGACTATTACATGTATAGTTGCTAGATTAGTTAATAGATTGATCCATAGAATAGTCAACAGTCACACTGAACTAATCCATAGACGTGTCAATAGAATATTCTTAGTTCTTAGACTAATCCATAAACAATTCCACAAACTAATCTATAGATTAGTCCTCAGACTGAATAATCCATAGACTAGTCTACAGATTAGTTCATATACTAGTCCACAGACTAATCCATAGACTAGACTTGTCCGTAGACAAGTCAATCGAATAGTCGTTAAAATGGATCGTATACCAAACATAGAAGATCGCGATCTCTTACCAAAGAACTCATTCTTTTTCATTAAAGTTTATCATACGATCGCTCTAGTTATGAAGCCATTTTAGTTAGAAATCACAAAACTATTAACAATTTCCGAGACCACAATCTAATCTATTGACTAATTCACAGACTTCTCCGTAGACTAGTCAATCGAATGGTCGTTACAGTAGTCCATATATCAACCATTGGCGATCGCGATCTCTTTCGAAAGAACTCATTATTTTTCATTAAAACTTATCATACAATCGCTCTTGTAATGAAATCATTTTAGTTAGAGATCACGTTATGATCATTTTGAAAATGTAAATATTTGTATAATGTATAGAATAGATTTTTGATCAGCTTACGATTTTAAAGACAACAATATCATTTAATTTGATTTTGAGTAATGATCACTCTAGAAATAAAATAATTTTCATTCAAGATCGTATCATTTTCCTCTCGACACGATCTTGCCGTTAAGATACGATCTTTTTTGTAACTAGATTATATTAACTTGAGATCATGGAATGATCACCATGATAATATTGAAATAAAATTAAAAAGATAATATTGGTAAAAGATCAGAATACGATCACTTTGACTGTGACATAATTTAATTTCCGATCACTATGCGATGATCCTTTTGCCGTTTCATATTGCAATACGATCGCCTTGGAAATAAATTCTTCAGTTTAGGTTAACTAACAATAAATAGATAATGTTAGTTGAAGATCATAATACGATCACTTTGATTATGATATCATTTTGATTTCATATCACTATGCTATGATCTCTCTGGAAATGAAATTACTTTCGTTTGATATCGGAATACAATCGCATTGGATAAAAAATTTTTAGTTAAAGTTAACGATAGATAGTTAATATTGATTGAAGATCAGTATACGATCACTTTAACAATGACATCACTTGGATTTCCTAGCTCTATGCGCAATGAAAAAAATTTTCATTTGATATTAGAATACGATCGCTTTGGATATAAATTCTTCAGTTAAGGTTAACTTATGAGATATAGATAATATTGTTTGAAGATCAGTATACGATCACTTTAACAATGAACATTTTTTCTTGACTCTAGCAATGAAAAATGTTCATTTGATATTAGAATACGATCGCTTTGTATATAAATTCTTTTGTTAGGTTTAAATTATGAGAAATCTATAATATTGGTTTAAGATCAGTGTACGATCACTTTAAAAATGACATCATTTGGATTTCCTATCACTATGCTATGATCTCTCTGGCAATGAAATAACTTTCATTCATCCTTCTCGAATCTTTAATCGAATTAATGTAAATTTTAAAAAATTTCTATCTTCTTATAAAATTGTCGCACCTTTTATAACTCCCACTGTTTTCAACTTAAAAATAGTAGTAGATTAATTTTAAACAATTACTCATAACTATTTAGCAAAAAAAGCAACAATTAATTTCTAGACAAATCTGTTTTAAAAAATTCTTATCACATTCACAACAATAAAAATTTTGCTGTCTTTTTATTAAAGTTTTATTAATTTGTTGTGCGACAAGCAAAAACCAACAATTTATTAATGAACCAAAAAAAAAAGCCGGCGTTTATTATACATTTTTTGCATTAAGTAATATCTACCTGATCAGCAATATTTTTTTGAAAATACATTAAAATAATAATTATTAAAAAAACAGTGTTTTATTATATTTTATAGAATGGTAAGAGTGAGAGAAAAAAATTCCATTTATAAACATTAAATGTCATCAGTTCCGGTATTTTTTTAAACAACCTTAATGGCGCATTTAAAAATTTTTATTTAGATTTTTAATTATTTCTTTTAAGATAATTAAACTCGATATATTAATAGAAATTAATGGTTTTGATGTTGTTTAATGTTAATTTAAAAAAAAAAAATCAATTTAATTTTTCTTTTAATAAATCGCCTTAATGAATTTTTCAAAACTTTTACTTTTTAAGATTTTAGCAAATTTTTTCTAAATTCAAATTCGTGTTTATTAATGAATTCCATACGAGAAAAGTTTAATCACGTTTTATTATATTTTGTAAAACTATAGATAAGTCACATTTTAAACGCATAGGAATTCTGTTTAAAAATAATTAATATTTCTAGTCATAAAGTGGCGAGACTTTTTAAGAAATAACGACATGTTTGTCATTAGGCTGACAATATGTCTACATTGTTTGAGAAATGTACGCAAAAGATTCTATAAAATTTGCCGCCTATCAAGATTTCCGACGCGATCGTACATAGCAAAAGCATTATTAGGATTTATGATCATGATAAGATCACTATGAAAGAAATCATTATGGTAAGAGACCGTGACAAGATCTTTTTAGCAATATATAATTGGGATTTACAATACGATCTCATTTACAAAGAAAGCACTTAGATGCAAGATCACTAGTTGATCTTTTTGCATACTAAGTCATTTTATTTTGGGATTACGATAATTTTTATTAGAAGTGATGTATGATGATCGGCAAAAGAAACAATTTTTATTTAAGATATCGTTTAGGTACATACAATTTGGATCACAGTACGATCTTCTTGCCAAAGAAAACATATCACTAGTCGATCGCAATCATACCCTTTATAAATATAAACTTACGACCACAATACAATCTTCTTCACAAAGACAATATATGAATCTAGAATTAAAGATCACTAGTTTTTGTAAATTAAATCATTTTGTTTTGAAAACACGATAATTTTTAATACAAGTGATGTATGTTCTCTGCCTTAATATATAAATTAAGGATCACTATACGATCTTCTTCATAAATAGAACATATGAATCTGGCAAATATATCACTAATTGATCTCTTTGGAAATCAAAACATTTTAATTGGACATCATGAAATGATATCTTAGACAAAGTACTTATTATGACTTGAGAACACGATGCGATCTATCAGATAACAAAATCATTGGAGATCACATTACGATCGATCTGTTTAAGAAATTTTTGATTTATATTCATAATTGTCCATAATAATCTACGGCAATGGAATTGTTTTAATTTGAGATCTAGATACGATCTTTATGGTTAAGATTTACTTTTATAAGAAATCATTTGATTTAGATTCAAGATCTCTTTCTCTCTCAGAGAAAGAGATCTTGATTATTATTTGATTTTAGATTGAGAAACACTTTTATATCAGATCTAAATACGATCGGTTTTAATTAAATGATCACTAACAGATAAGTTACATGTGCATATCCTTTTATATGAAATCATTTGATTTAGGTTCACGATAACTATCTGAGATTGATCGAACACGATCAAAGTAACGATCGCTTGGACAAAGGAATTGTTTTGCTTTAAGGATAACGACAGGATCTTTCTAACAAATAAATTACAGCTGAAATTATAAAACGATCTCTTTGAAAATGTAATTATTTGTATTTAAGATAATTAGTCAAAATTAAAACATTTCGTTAGAGGTCACGATGCGATCGCTGCAGCAAAAAAAATCATTTTTGTTTAAGATTATGACAAGGTCTTCATCTTAAGTAAAATAAACTATTTGGATTGTAATTAAGATTCGATTAAGAAGATCATAATGGCGATGAAATCATTGTAGACGTGTGACGATCTCTCTTGAAAATAGAGGTCACGATTCAATAACTTCTACAAAGAATGAGATCATTTTGATTTGCGATCAAGATACTATCTATTTAAGATATATTTCTTCAGCAAAATAAATTATTTTGAGTTGTGATCAATATATGATCTTCCTTATACCGAAACCATTGTGATCGCGTAAAATATCTCTTGAAATTGTAGATCAGAATTCCATTTTTTTGACTTTTAGATTGAGATATCATTCACAAGGAGACTATTTTGATTTGTTATCACTTAACGATCTCTTTGACTTGAGATCATGATATGATCTTATCTGGTTACGATAGCTATAAAAATAAAACTATTTTGTACTAAGATAAGAACGTGGTTTGAGAGATCGCAATCTGATCTATCTGTTAATAAAATTATATTAATTTGAGATCACTTATAAGAAGAATATGACAAATTTAAGAAAGTAATTATTTTATGTTAAATGAATAAATGGTCGCAAGAAGATCATTTTGGTTTATGTTCACAATATGATCTGTTTGACAAGAAATTTATTTTGTTTAATATAACGAACCAAATAATCATGAAATAAATAATCAATTTTATTTGTGATCAGGATATAAAAATAATTTGATTTAAGATCACAATACGTAATAGAAACCATTTGATTTTTGATCTATAAAATCTCTATTTTATTAAAGATCGCGATAAAATCTCAATGATATAATGTCGATTTGAAATCAGGATATGATCTTTTGGATCTCTCTAATATTTGGTTTAAGATCGCATTACTATCGCTTTGGTAAAAAAATCAATTTTCTTTAAGTTCACCAGATCTATTTCTTAAGCAAAAGATACGATCTCTTGATCTCAATATGATCACAAGGAGGTCAGTATATGATCTTTTTGACAAGGCAATCATTTTGTTAAGTATAATGAACGATTAATTTGATCTGAGATCAGGATATCGAAATAATTTTGATTTAAGATCACAATACGATCTCTCTAGTAAAAAAAAATTGTGATCTCAAAAAAAGGAATTATTTTATTAAAGATCGGGATAACATCTCAATGATATAATATCGATTTGAAATCAGGATATGATCTCTTGGACAATGATCATATTTAGTTTATGATCTCCATACAATTTCACTGATTTAACATTTAATAAAAGTGGATAAAAGTCTCATGTCGTAACGGCAATATTTTTCGCAACAATAAACTTTATATTTGATTTATTTAAATAATTTTTCATAATCTTACTAAAAATAATTGTTTTTTTTTCATAAAATTCCCCTCTGTGATCATAATACTACTCGTTATTTATATATTAAATCAAAACAATTTTACATGACTTGTTATTTTCTGCAAAAAAAAAAGCAACAAGTGCATGACTCTAGATGTTAATTTATTTACTTTTTTATAATGTTAATAAAAATATATTTAATGAACAACTTTTTTCTGTTTAATTTATTTGAACTGGTTTGTTTTAAAAAAAACTCTTTTAAATAAATTTCTGTCAATATCAGACTTGACTATAAAATAACGTGATTTATTTATTTCTTACTTTATCTTCCCTATCGTTTTAAGGAAATTAAATTAATATTTTTTCTAAACTTTAATAGTTTTTCATGTTGAAGCGAATTTTAAAATTTACATTTACTTTTGTTTAAAAAAAAAAAACTATTATTAAATGAATAATGAAACTGTAACTAGTTTCAGTATTTATTATTATTAATTTTTTTTTTTAATAATTAACATTTAGCTTTTGTTTTATGACGTTTTAGCATTTAATTTTGAGAATGTTTTTGCGCCCGACTTAAGGAAATGTCAATTGTATGTTTGAAATCATGTGATTTTGTTAAAAATTTTAAAACAAATAATTTTATAAATTTGTTTTAATGATTCTTTAAAAACAAAATTAAATAAAATTTAATAAAAAAATTAATAAAATTTCATAAAATCGGGGTCAAAGGTCATGTTTATAATCTTAAAATTTAAAATAAATAATTTCTCATTAGTTTACAGATAATGATCGCGCCAGTCAAATGTCTAGTTTTTCTATTTAAGACTCTAATTAAAATAACACAAAATTCTCTAAATCATTACATTACTTAAGAGAATGATCTCCATTATTTAGAGAACAAGAAATTTATTTTGAGATAACGGTAAGATCTCCTTGAGAAAGAAATCATTTAGAATCGATCATTTTGATCTGATTGTAAAAAGATCTTATATCGCTTAAAGATCATTCTTACAAATAACTTATATTATTTTGATAACATAAAGTGATCTCTATTTAACAAAAACACCACTATGATTTAAAATCTCGAAATGATCACGCTCTCAATAGATATCGTGTTTATATAAGATCGCAATATGATCTGTTTGGAAAATAATTTTAGTTTTATATTACAGTTCGATATCATTTCAGAAAATTTTCATTTCTCTAGCAAAGCAATGAATAAAAAAACAATATTTTTAAAGAGATTTTTTTGTAGTTTTGAGATCACGATCACTCTGCTAAGTACACAATTATGATTGGGAGATACACTTACGTTTTCTCTGTCAAACAAAATCTTATTAAATTGAGCTCTCTCTTAAAAAAATCTTATTAATTTAAGACTTCAAAACAATCATTCTCGAAGAGAAATCATTTTGATTTGAGAACACATTAAGATCTTTCTGGCAAGGAAATAAATTTATTTAGAGAATAAAATAAAATCAAATAAAATCTCAAAGAAACTATTTTGATTCGAGAACTGTTTCTCAACACGAATCATTTTGGATTTAAGATCACGATCACTCTTTCAAAGAAATTATTTTAATTTCTCAGTCTAACAAAAGGTTTAATTTGTAAAGGAATCTTTTTAATTTGACATCACGATCACTTTGCCAAATGAATCTTTATAATATGACATTACGATCACTTTTGTAGAGATACGATCTTATGGAAAGAAAATAATTTAAGTTTAAGATCTTTATTTTGAGTTTTAATCACGATTGGTTTTGATCGTGATTGAGATCATGATTACTGTACCAATGATTTTTTTCTTTTGAATAATAAACGATCTTTCAGTTATTTGTAATCATGAAAATTTTTCCAAAAATTGTCTTTTTTATTTTAAGTCCACGATCATTTTGCCAAAGAAATCGTTTTAATATGAGACTACGTTCACTTTGCAAAGGAAATCTTTTTAATTTATGATCTAAATTCACTCTTGCAGTCAAGTTTTTGTACGTTTGAGTTTAGATCATGATTTCAATAAAATCATTTTGAAATGTCTATACAAATGATCTTTTGTTGTTGAAAGGAATATTTTCACATTTGAGATCGCGATCACTAGATGTAATAGCTGGAGCTGATGTATTTTGTGAAATGATCTTTCTCTTGCAAAGAAATCATATAATTTAAGAGTTAGCGATACGATCTCTTTAAAAGAAATTGTGATTTTTGCCATGATTACTCGGAAAAAGAAATTATTTCGATAATTTGATCTTTTTTTTTAATGAAATCATTTTATTTTAATATCACGAAGTGATCTTGAGATCATGTTTCTTTTTCTCTTTTTTGCTTGTTTATGAAGACACAGAAGAATTAAGTTTACGATACAATCTTTCTTATTTTAAGAAAGTCATTTCTGTTTGAGATCACTTTACGATGTCATTACGATTAGCGATATGAAACTTTTTATAAATTTAATTTAATATAACAGTACAATATCTCTTAAGATCACAATTCGATCGTTCTTAAAGAAATTGAGATTTTCGGCTTGAAAACTTTTAAAAAATGATTTTATTTTCAGATCACTTTACGATATCTCTGAGGAATATTGTGATAAAGTAAGAGATAAGTTATAGATTTGATCTTGGATTGTAGAAATAGTTTGGCAGTGTTAAATTTTGAAAGTTGATAAATGTTGTTAAGAGAGATCTCTGATCAGTTGTTGTGAGAGAGTTTTTTTTTTGCCTAATCAAAAAGCTTGTGAGAGAGTTCTTTGCTGACAGAGTTGTAGTTTTTTCTGAATTTAATTAAAAATCTAATTTTCCTAATTAGACTTTAAAATATAATTAGACTTAAAAAAACCTCATTAAATTGTAAAAAGAAAAGCAAAAAACCGGTAATATTTTTATGTCTTTCAAATAAAATAACATTTTATGGTAATTTAAGCTGAAAACCTTTTTCTTTTTAACGGTTTTATGGCAGTCATTGCTCAATGCAAATGCGTCATTTGCTTAATATTAAACATCCAATGTAAATGTAAATTTTGCACAATTTTTTTTTAATTTTTTTTTTTTTGAACAAAAAACAAATTTAAATGCAACACCATTACTTTTGATAAATGATGATAATAAAAATCTGTTTTTTTGCTTTATTAAGGGTAAATAAACAATGTTTTTTTCGAGATATAGATAAATATTTATGTGTGTAATGTTGGTTTTAATAAAATTTTGCAAAACAGGTGATTATTATCGCCACTTAATGAAATATAAAGAAAAAAAATATTGAAAATTAATATCCCCTTCTCTACCTGTTTTATGTTTACTGGAGATCTTATAAATTATACGAAAAAAAAACTGATCATTAGAAAGATGATCTTGCTGAATTTTTGCATTCATATGGCTGATGATGTTATTTACTCATTAAACTCCATTGAAATGCTTGTCATGTTTGCATAAAAAAAAACAAAAGCTTTTCGGTTCTTTCTTATTTTAAATAAAAATTTAAATTTTGTATCCAACAAGAGTTTTTTTGCAATTTATTTTTTCATTGCATTTTAGGTTTTTTTTATTATTTTACTGTAGTTATTCAATTAAAGAAAATGTCACGTTTATGTTCATTTGTGGTTTGTAGCTTTGTCATTTTTTTTTTTTTTTGAATTTTTTGCCTTGTTGCTTTGAGAAACACAAATTATTATGCTTGATTTGAAAATTTTGCTTAAAAATTTCTGTATTTTGCATTATTTATGCAGTTTATTTTTGTTGTAATCTTTGTCTTAAAACGGAACCTAAAAGTGTTCGGGTTTTCTGAATAATAAAATTGTGTTAAAGACTTAAAAACACATAAATTTATATAAGGTTTATTTCAAGTTAAATTAAATTTTAATTAAGAACCGGTTTGAAAAACCGGTTTTGAAAAAACCGTTTTAAAAACGGGTTTGCAAAAACCCGGTTTTATAAAAGAGCACTAATTCGTCATCTTTTGTAAATAAACTAAAAAAAACATAAACAAAAAATTTAACTTTTTAAACGAATATTTTAAGGAAAATCTTTTATGATCACTACGTGATCATTAATCATATTGTGATCACTTTTAAAGATCACTTCTAAAAGAAAATTAATACTTTAAAGGAAATATCTAAAATACTTAAAAACTTTTTCAATTAAAGCATAATGGAGAAAATCACTCGATCTGTGATCAGTTAAGATCATTGATCAAAAAGAAAATTTCTTAATTTTTCTTTTAATCAAAACATTATAAAATCTAAAATTATTTATAACTTTTTTATTCCGCCTTTTAAAAACGTAAGACGAGTTAGTGATCTTCTATCATTTGCATTAAAAAACGATCGATCTTTGATCCTATTCCTAAGCATTAACTCATTGATCATTTAGAACTTTGGAAGAAAACCTTTAATAGAATTTACGGAGAAAGTTGCTCGATCTGGGATCAATTAAGATCTTAATTCTTCTTGTGATCAAAACATAAATTTTCCCAATAAAAACTTATAAAATCTAAAATTATTCATAATTTTTTTATTCCCCCTTTTTAAAACGTAAGACGAGTCAGTGATCTTCTATAATTTCCATTAAAAAATCGATCGATCTTTGATCACATTCCTAAAAATTAACTCATTGATCATTTCATCATTTAGAACTCTGGAATTAAACCTTTATTAGAACATTTAATAAACAACGATCACTTGTTCTCTATTCAGCCTGATTTTACGGAGAAAATTCCTCGATCTAGGATCAATCAAGATCATTCATTGATTGAGAGAAGATTTCTTAATTCTTTTTGTGTTCAAAACATAAATTTTTCCTATGAAAAACTCAAAAGATCATAAATTATTTTTAACTTTTTTATTTATCTTTTTTAATACGTAAGATAAGTTAGTGATCTTGTACCGTTTCCATTAAAAAATCGATCAATCTTCGATCATAACCCTTAGCATTAGCTCATAGATCCTTAAATCATTTAAAACTTTGGAATAATATGTTAAATTTGACATTTAATGATATGCAATCACATTGATCTGTGTTTACCTTAGTTTTCCGATCACTTTAAAAGATCATCTTTTAAAAGAAAAAAAATATTAAAACTTTTAAAATAAACGTTTAATGGAGAAAATCGATTGATCAGGTCATGTCATAGATCAAAGAATACTGCTATCAGTTAATATCCTTGATCGAATAAAATTCAACTTATGAATTTGTATGAATAGGGAAGTTTAATAATCTGCGATTCCATTGATTTGTGTTCAACCTTAGTTTTTAAAAGATCGTCAACTTTTCAAAGAAAAGTTTAACAGAGAAAATCATAATACTTCCAATTTTCGATCAAAGACAATTGATCTTATACTTTCTATCTATTTTACTTTAGATTTATAACAGGAAAAATAAAGAAGCTTCAACTAACTCGTGCATATTAAAAACTAGAAAAGCAGCTCGATCTGTTATCATATTTTTAAATATTGTAACAAACAGAAAATCGAATATTTAATATCAATTATGAAAAATTAAAATTAAAAAGCTTCTCAATGCAAAAATGTGCAACGATCACTTTTTGTGACATCTTAATATTGATCGTTTATTGACCATTCCAGCAAAAACTTAAATCCTTATGAACTTTTTGCTTAAAATCACAAATTAATAAACAGAGATTCGAACTACGATCACTGATATCTAGCGATCATAAGACCATCTTATATAATAACATCATGAAATGTAACGCGATCTGTATGTAAAAATCTATCTTGCTTAAATGAAATTTAAATCCTAAATAACTTTGTTAGTAAACTTCTAACCGATAGCAATTGCTCGACCGTTGATCACTTCCTTTTCCTAATAAAAACTCTAAAGATTTGCGTTCTTTTTTTTTTTTGCAACTTTCAAGACCAAAACAGTTATATATATAGCGACAGTTGGGGCTTCTCTTCATCCTGATTACCAAGCAAGTATTTAATATTAATGTTGGATAAGCAGCCTAAGGCCAATTAACTTATCATGCTAGCCTCGTAGTTGTTATTTAAAACTCTGCATTAATTTAATATTATGGTAGCAGTGCGATTTAAATCCGGCTTTTTAACATGCAATGCATGTTTAAAGTTAAATTTTTTTTTTGTAAAAGTTAAAAAAAAAATTTAATTAAAGACACAAATGTCTTTGAAAGTAAAGAAGAAGAGGGAGGGGAAGTAAAAAATTTTTTAAAAATTAAACAAAATTTTAATTTTGTTTAAGAAAAGAAATGATCGTTTGTCTTTTTTTTAAAGAAAATGGATCGATCTTATAAAGCTTTTGAAAAGCTTAGTTTTTGTAAGTAAGCTTAAGTTAAAAGTTTTGTTTATCACCTAAAGTTTGTAAAATTAATCGTTTAAGTTTGTTTACTTTTGAGATGAAAGACAAAATCTAAAAAGTCTTTAAACTTTAAAGCTCCAGAGATATCACTCGCAATTTGCATTAAAATTTGATACTTATTAAATGGTCACAAAATCCATGAGTAAAACTTTTAAGTTTTCCAAATATATAAAACTTTGTTTTAAGCTTTTAATGGGAATATAAAAGCTCGCATTGTGATCACTTTTAATGATCTCTTTAGCCTGCTTTTAAAGCTTTATTTAAGAATTAATCGCTTAAGTTTGTTTACTTTTCAGATGAAGGACACAATCCGAAATTTCTTTAAACTTGAAAGCTTCAGACGTTTAAAATCCAATGCGAATTTACGATTACTACCATTTTGAATTAAAATTCGATACTTGATTAATGCTCATACAATCTTGATCAATGATCATACAATTTGTAAAACTTTACAAACTTGCAAATATATAAAACATTGTTATTAAGCTTTTAATGATAATATGAAAGCTAGATTTGTGATTACTACCAGTGATCTCTTTCACTAGATCACTTTAAATATCAAGCTCTTTTTGATCCTAAAAAGCAAGAGGAAAACTTAATAAAACTCAAACTTATTGGAACTTTGTTATTAAACTTTTAAGGGTAATTTAAAAGCTCGATCTATGATCACTTCTAATGATCTCTTTTAGTTACTTTTTAAAGCTGTAAGCTTGACTAAAGCTGAATTTTAAATTTAATGCTGATTATACAATTTGTAAAACTTTACAAACATTCAACTACATAAAACTTTGTTATTAAGCTTTTAATGTTAATATGAATGCTAGCTTTGTGATCACTTCCAGTGATCTCTTTCACTAGATCACTTTAAATATCAAGCACTTTTTGATCGTAAAAAGCATGAGGGAAACTTGATAAAACTCAAACTTATTGGAACTTTGCTATTAAACTTTTAAGGGGAATTTAAAAGTTCGAACTGTGATCTCTTCTAATGATCTCTTTTACTTACTTTTTAAAGCTCTTAGCTTGACTAAAGCTGAGTTTTAAACTTAAAGCTGATTATACAATTTGTAAAACTTTACAAACTTTGAAATACATAAAACTTTGTTATTAAGCTTTTAATGTTAATATAAATGATATCTTACTGATCATTTCCAGTGATCTCTTTCACTGGATCACTTTAAATATCAAACTCTTTTTGATCGTAAAAACCATGAGGAAAAATTGATAAAACTCAAACTTACTGGAACTTTGTTATTAAACTTTTAAGGGGAATTTAAAAGCTCGAACTGTGATCACTTCTAATAATCTCTTTTACTTACTTTTTAATGATCTAAGCTTAACTTTAAGTAAACTAATAATAAAATATATTAAGAATAAAACAAAGATACAACTTTAAAAAAGTGATCTTTTATAATGTTGGTTTTTCTTGTAAGATCTTTTGTAAGATCATATTATGTATACTAACAAATACCATCGGACACTAATATTCCCAAAGCAATTGTCATGACATACAGCGGCATATTGTGTTCAGATCTTATAAATATTTAAAATTCTATTGCAACTTGAGTATGAGACAATAAGAAAACCTAATCTTGCAGAAACTTTTGGTTGGCAAAACAACACTGATCTTGCAAAACAAAAAAAAAAGTGAGACTAACGAACAACAACTGAACGTGACTGGTTGGTATTAAAATTCTTGATAAAATAAATCTTTAATTTCCTACCATAAAATGGCCATGGCATTTTTTTTCTAAAGCAATATGCTTTTTGTTTTTCTTTCGAAATCGAAACTAGCACGCAGCTTTAAAGCTTTGCAATAACTTTTAAAGTAGAAGAAGAAAAAGAGAAAAAAAATGATGAAAATACTGTAGAACTTAAATACAAAGTCTTGAGATTGTTGAGAATTTTCAACGCAAAACCATAAACTCTAGCAGTAATAGTTATAATAATGTGAATGAAAAAGCTAAAAAATGATCACACACATCACTAACCCAGATTCAAGGTTTTCAACTAATGTTTGTTAGTTAGTTGTACTAGTCATTCGTTATTTAAAGTTAGTATAATGATTTATTTGTCTTATTTTAGTAGTTTGTTTCAAAACTTTATTCTGAGATCATATATTTTGTTGCACATATTTTTGTACTTGTTTGAATACAATTAGCCTTTAACGGTTTAAGTAAATTAGAGGATTTTTTTTTATTTAAAATTTGTTTTTCTAAATTTTTTGTTAATTTGTCAATTGTTTATGAAAAATGGAACAGTATCTTTTTAAGGCAAAACTACATTTTAAATTAAGCAATTTGAAATCTGTTGAGATTTAAGGTCTAAAAACATATACTGATCAAATTTTGTTTGCAGTTGGGAAATTTGTTAATATCGCAAGTTATTGCAAAACTATCGATATAAAGCAGTTTAAGTCCTTACCAAAGTTTTCTCAAATGTAAGCAAATTATTCTTGATGATCAAATGTGATCACTTAAGATCATAGTTAAAAGTAAATGTTAATCACCTTTTCATTTCCCAAACAATTCCAATTAAAGATTGATTGATCCCTTATCAGTAAAAGTATCAATATATCATTTGATCATGTGATCACTATAGATCAATTCTAAAAGGCTTTTTTCTAACTGATCTACCACTACTATCACGGATCAATAAAACGTTATTTCACAAGAAAAACTCAAAGGATCTAAAAGTAATAATAACTTTTTTAAAAGAACGATCGATTCTAGATCATTTACTCTTTAAGTTCATGAGGAAAAACTAATTTAATAAGCAAATAAAAGCTAGATTAAAGATCTCTTCTAGTTTGCTTTCACTCATACTGTTTTGATCGTAATTAGTGGTGATCGCTGATTTTTCAAAAGATCATACATCACTTGGTATCAATTCGAATTCTGATCCCAAATAATCGAATTTACAGATTCTGTTTCTGATCGTGTTTTTATATATGAAAAACACTAAAGATCTTGAATTATAATTAACATCAACTTTTTAAGAATAATTTGCAAAAACATGCATCATTTATTCTTGATCAGTCGTATTAAGTCCTTAAGATCTTTGCAGTTAATCGCAATTTATCACAAACAACTTAAAATCTAAAAAAATCGGCTAAACTAAACTTTGTTTTAATAGAGAAACCCTGAAACGGATTAACGATCATCGACAATTTTCTAAATGATCTGTTCAGATCAAAAATCAATTTTCCATATAAATAAACTCAATAAACTCAAAACTTCTAGTGATCTTTTAAACTTATTATCGATCGCAAGTATGTGATCTGCCAACACTTCGGGCATCTATTTCTGATAAATTTTTTTTTCTTTTATATAAAAAGCAAAAAATATATTTTCATGAAGAATGCATAAGTGATCGTGCTTCATTTTCGTTAAAAGTATTTTAGAACACTTTTTAAATCATCAAGAACTTTGCAATTCTGGAATCACTCCTAGTAAAGTGGTGATCTCAAACACTTTCTATCTATAGCCAACTAAACTTTCCTAGTAAAAACTCAACTAATAAGGTTTAACAATGAAATGTTGATCGTTCTTTTCGCATCATCGATCAAGTACATTAAATGATCTGAATCTTCCACATTTGATGAAAAATAGTTCTTTTTTTTAAGATCTATAGTTATGAATAACTTTGTTGTTCATGGCGAATTTGTGATCGTTCTCAAAATTGAATGATAAACTTAAAAACTTCAAATCACTAAAAAGCTCGATCTTGTGATCACTACTAAGGTGATTGTTTTCAAAATTCAACGATCGTTGATAACTTGTACTTCAAAAACATAAGTGAAAACTTAAAAGATTTCAAACTATTAAAAAGCTCGATCTTGTGATCACTGCTAAGGTGACATAGTGATAATTCTCATAATCCAAGGATCGTTGATGACTTTTGCTTCAATAACATGAGTGAAAACTTAACAGATTTCAAATCTCAATTTTGTGATCACATCACAAACTGAATAGCGAAAATACTGTTAAGGCGCTTGATCATTGTGATCGATTGATGATCAAAATTGATCTCTCATAGCTTAAATCCTATAAAAACTTGATCACAAAAGCCGTTCTTTAAATATATGTAAAAAATATATGTAAATTTTTCATAATTGAAAAAATGAAGAAAATGAAGAAAACTTTAAATATAAATCGATCTAGGAAATCAAAATCCCAAATCATTTAGAAGTTTACATTCAAACTTTGATCGAAAAAACATCGATATTTCTTTTTTTAAAACGAAAATTAAGAAAAGTAGATCGATCTGTGATCAAGTTTACTTTCAATCGAAAGTTAATTTCATGTGATCACTTTTGCAAAAACTCAAAATATTTCAAGCCTTTAAAAAGCTCGATCACTACCAAATATCAAAAATCAAAAAAGGATCTTTCACATCACAAACTGAATAGGAAAAATACTATTAAGGTGATCAAGCAATCTTATATGAAGTGTAATGTCAAAAAACGATCAAATCTCTCAAAAATATCAAAATTTTCTATCGATCGATCTTTGATCGTTTAAATTATTTAGAAGTTTGCAATTAAATGTTAAAACTAAAGATCCAACTGTGATCATTTCCAATACAAATCGATCTTTATTTGGAAAGAAAAATCAATCACGCAGCTTGATCAGTGATCATTTTTTACTTTCGATCAAAAGTTTTTATTATTCAAATGAAAGAAAACTAATAGAAAACTTTAGAAAACATAAGCTTGCCGATCTTGCGATCAATACAAATATGTTGCAAAATTTTTCAGAGATCGTGACAATCATTTGAATTTGTCAGATTTTAGAATTTTAAGAAAGCAAAAACTCAAAAAATTCTAAAACTAAATATTTGCACGTTTCATTTGATATTAAAAATGGAAATAAATTAAGAATTGAAAAATTAACCCGATTCATGTTTTTAAGGAATTTTGAAATTTTTTTTAAAAAAATAAGTTTTTTTATAATTTTTGAAAAAAATCTAAATTTGATTTAAATAAATCGATTAAGGATGAAAATGCACTCTGTGGAGGTTGCTGAAACAGTTTAACAAATAGAGAGGATCGAAGTTTTTTTTAATGGAAATCGTTGATCTGGGTTTTTTTCTGAAAATTCTCATTTTTTGGGGAAAATTTGTAAAATATTGAAAAAAAGTTTCAAATTTTAAAATAAATAGGAATAAAATTTCAAAAAAATTTATAAATTTTTAAAAAAAAGTTTTAAAAATTAAAAAAAAAAAACATTAAATTTAAAAATATTAAATTTTTTAAAAAATTTTGAAAAAATTTAAAAAATTTTGAAAAAATTAAAAAAATATTGAAAAAAATTAAAATTTTTTTAATATTTAAAAGAATTTTAAAAAAATTAAAAAAATTTTTAAAAATATATAATATATTGAAAAAAAAAAAAGTAATTTAAAAAAATTTAAAAACAAATTATTTTAAATATTAAATTTAAAGAATACTTTTAAAATATTTTATAAAATTTTGTAAAATTTTTTAAAAATGGCTTTAGAAATTTGAAAATATTTTCCTAATTTTTCTATAAAAAATAATATCAAGAAATCATCCTTACCGGTGGTGGCTCACTAGCGGTGCTATACACCTCACTAGCGGCATAATCGGCCTTCATTTGCACGGTAGTCATTGAAGCAGTATCCTTCTCGGTCATCTATACAAAAATATATTCCAAACTCTTTTGCAGCTTCTTTACACACTCTTGATCACTTGATTTTCAAAAAAATAAAATCAAATTGTTTTTTTCTTTAAAAACAAAAATTGCCTGCTTTTATTTCACTTTTTTTTGTTTGTGTTCAAAATGTATCACAGTTAATTTTTTAAAAATATTGAAAAATTTTTCTTTATTACAAACAAGTTGTTGTTTTCGTACAACTTTTCTTTGTAAACTAAATAAAAGTTAAAGGAATTTTCTTTTATTATTGGTTTGTTTTTTTGTTTCTTCTTTTTATTAAAAAAGAAATTTAAAACTAGTTTTTCTTAAAATTTTTATATATGTTTTTTTTTTAATTAAAACAAATTTATTTTGATTTTAGATCCGTAAAACACGTCTTAATACAACGACTGCCACTCGACGTCTGCAGTTAGTTCAGCATTGAGTTTCAGATTTTTCTACAGATTTTGTTTAGTTTAAAAAAATAAAAAAAAAAAAATAAAAAACAAATACAAATTCAAGCTGAAATATAAAATTAACAAAAAGTAAAATAATAAAAAAAACAACTTTAAACCACTACCATTACGAAAACACCTCAACGTAATGTAGACAACACAAATAATGTGAAAAAAAGCGTTTAAAAAAATTCATCAAACCCCCTGCTTTTGTATACAAAGTCCACCAACAGACTTAAATGAATGTTGTATAGAAAAAAACAAAAAACAAACCAAACTCACAAAACACGAAAAGTGTTAACAAAGCAAAATGGATAAAAAATATTGAAAAGATAAAAAAAAACACAAAATAAAACAATTCATAATAATGAGGTTTAAATATGATCATTTCAATGAATCCGAGTAATAAGCAATATGAAAACGAGTAGCAGTAAGAGTGTGGATGTATATAGCGTTTTTTTTTCGTATGTATTTGCGATTGCATTCTTAGTCGAACTCAAAAACTTTCGAATTCTTCTTAACTTCGTTTAGTATTTGCGATTGTAGTCTTAGTTGAAATCAAAAACCTCCGAAAACTTCTTGACTTCGTGTAATATTCACGATTGTATTCTTAGTCGAAATCAAGAACCTCCAATTCGTCTTGATTCCGTGTAGTATTTGCGATTGCATTCTTAGTTGAACTCAAGAATCTTCGATTACTTTTTGACTTCGTGTAGTATTTGCGATTGTATCCTTAGTCGAAATCAAAAACCTCCGAAAACTTCATGACTTCGTGTAGTATTCACGATTGTATTCTTAGTCGAAATCAAAAACCTACGAATACTTCTTGACTTCGTATAGTATTCACGAATGTATTCTTAATCGAAATCAAGAACTTCCGTATTCTCTTTGACATCGTGTAGTATTTGCGATTGTATACTTAGTCGGACTCAAGAACCTCCAAATTTTTCTTGACTTCGTGTAGTTCATTTATTTAGCTGTGTAGATTAAAAAAATAATAGTTGAATGAATAGACTCTTAAACCTCTCCTGAAAACGGCTATAAAATTCCCTTTTTCCTTTTTTCTCGCACTTGTCCAGCTAACAGCGCCGAACAATTATTGTCCGAATAATCGTCATCATTACACGGTAGCCTGCCGAATAGCTATCTATCAACGATCACCTCCCGAATAATCACCATTCTTTGATCGCCTTCTGAATAATCATCGTTTAACGATCACTTCCCGAATACCCATCGTTCAACGATCATCTCCCGAGTAGTCATCGATCAATCCTTGAACACTTAAGTAGACCATAAGTAATTTAAGTTTTCCATAATAAAGCTTCGAGTTAGTTAGATAGTTAGTTAGTTACATAGTTAGTTAGACAGTTAGTTAGTTAGTTAGTTAGTTAGATATTTAGTTAGTTAGTTAGTTAGTTAGTTAGTTAGTTAGTTAGTTAGTTAGTTAGTTAGTTAGTTAGTTAGTTAGTTAGTTAGTTAGATAGTTAGTTAGTTAGTTAGTTAGTTAGTTAGTTAGTTAGTTAGTTAATTAGTTAGTTAGTTAGTTTGTTTGTTTGTTAGTTTGTCAGTCAGTCAGTCAGTTAGTTAGTTAGTTAGTTAGTTAGTTTGTTAGTTAGTTTGTTAGTTAGTTAGTTAGTTAGTTAGTTAGTTAGTTAGTTAGTTAGTTAGTTAGTTTGTTAGTTAGTTAGTTAGTTAGTTAGTTTGTCAGTCAGTTAGTTTGTTAGTTAGTTAGTTAGTTAGTTTGTTTGTTAGTTAGTTTGTTAGTTTGTTAGTTTGTTAGTTTGTTAGTTTGTTAGTTAGTTAGTTAGTTAGTTAGTTTGTTAGTTTGTTAGTTTGTTAGTTTGTTAGTTTGTTAGTTTGTTAGTTTGTTAGTTTGTTAGTTTGTTAGTTTGTTAGTTTGTTAGTTTGTTAGTTTATTAGTTTGTTAGTTTGTTAGTTTGTTAGTTTGTTAGTTATTTTTTTTAGTTTGTTAGTTAGTTAGTTTGTTAGTTTGTTAGTTTGTTAGTTTGTTAGTTTGTTAGTTTGTGAGTTTGTTAGTTTGTTAGTTTGTTAGTTTGTTAGTTAGTTAGTTAGTTAGTTAGTTAGTTAGTTAGTTAGTTAGTTAGTTAGTTAGTTAGTTAGTTAGTTAGTTAGTTAGTTAGTTAGTTAGTTAGTTAGTTAGTTAGTTTGTTAGTTTGTTAGTTTGTTAGTTTGTTAGTTTGTTAGTTTGTTAGTTTGTTAGTTTGTTAGTTTGTTAGTTTGTTAGTTTGTTAGTTTGTTAGTTTGTTAGTTTGTTAGTATCTTGCTTCAGATATACTTAAGCTATTTATTGTTGAATAAAACTGTGGACATTTAAGTAAAATTTTGAAGAGGGCTTTTTATAGGGGATCAAATAAGGCCCTATAATTGTAGAATTCATGAGAGTCATCAACTCGACAGTTTTACGAAGGTTTACAAGCCCTACTCGGAGGCTTAGTTGCATAGGGTCTAGGTGAAATAATAGACCGATCTTAACCATCATCCCTGAGACAATAGAAGATCGTGTACCAAATTTCAAAATTGCAACGTGCAGCTTGATTACAAGGTTTATAGGACCAACATTATTGTGCGTTAAAAACATTAGCACGAACCCAATAACCCAAGGGTATAATAAGTATATATTTAAGTCCTTTTTAAAGGTCCTCATCAAAGTTTAAGCGTTTATTTTTTCCACTTTCAATTGTCTTCATTGGCTAGTAACTTTTACAAAGTACAAGTACAGATATTTTTTAATTTTTAACAAAAAAAATCTTACAAAACAAAACTCTGAACATTATTACAAACACATTATACTTTGAATACGCAAAAAAGCTTTAGCTTTAAAAGCTCAACTTTTTACTGGGAGCAAAAACAGTCAATGATTTTCTTTGATAAAAAAAATAAATCTAAAAAGGCACATGATCATCTCTATAAAGTGGTGGTGTATTAAAAAAAAACTGAAAAAAAACAACAAACGATTTTTACCAAATTCTGTAAAATTTTTTCTGTTAAGCTTTAAAATTTATACAATAAATTAACACTTAAGAGTCAATAATATTTAAAAAAAAATCTTTTCACACGTTTACTTAAAGATTATTTTTTTCGAAAGAAAGAAAGGAAAAAAAATATTTGGTAATTTTTGGAAACTTATGTATACTTTTCAACATCTTTCAACAATTTTCTGATGAATCATTAACATCATTTGTTTATATTCATTACCGCAAAGGCAAAATTTCGAAAAATGGCTTAAATTCGCATTTATTTATTGTTTAAATAATAATAAAAACTACAAATAAAATTATTTAATAGCATACGCCTGTTATTGTTATTATTATTATTGTTAGTGATCGTGTTCGTGATCTAAACAGTGACCGATAATTTCAAATTTAAATATAGATTTTTGCTAAAATTACTAGAAACAAATTAAAATAAAACGTTTTATATCAATTTTGCCATTAAGTGATCGCACAATTATTATTTGAAAAAAAATACTAACTTACGTCTGTTAATAGAAATCATTAAAATCCAATTATAGTTTAGGGCCTGGTACGAATAACAAATAAATAAATTGATTTTTTTCATATTTTTGACATTTAAATTGGCAGACAAACCGAACAAACATACGTAATACATACACACACCTGTTTCTTTTCTTAAAATAGGATTTTCAAACAGGTTTCTTACAAAGAATATTAATTTCCATTTGTTTTCTTTAACTTAAATACTGGAAAAATTAAAAACCCATTTCAAAATTTCGGACACCCAACATTTGTTTAATTAACTTGCGATTTACGCATAAACTATGGAATAAATATTCCTCTATTAATATTTGTTTATGAAATAGGTGCAATTTTTCTATTCTTTATTAATATTTATCTTTATTTATTAACGAGTAGTAATCATTTTTCTGGTTATTTCTTTTTTTTTCATTTATTGAAATTTTATATTTGTATTTCTTCATTGTTGAAATATTTATTTATTGGTTTGTTAATTATACGGACCGTTGATTATTGATTTTTTTCTTCATTTA
Organism: Lucilia cuprina; assembly: GCF_022045245.1. NCBI lineage: Eukaryota > Metazoa > Arthropoda > Insecta > Diptera > Calliphoridae > Lucilia > Lucilia cuprina. Next base: position 41,266,793 of record NC_060953.1, on the reverse strand, counting down.
GCTAATTTTTTTCATTAAATTGCGGCATTTTAAAAATATAAATTACGTACTTGAAGCATTATTAAAAAATATTTATTGAAATCTCAAGAAGGGGAGTTGTTAAGTTTTCAAAATATTGTTCACTAATAGTATTAGTTCAGTTCTAGTTCAGTTCTAGTTCAGTTCTATTTCAGTTCTATTTCAGTTCTAGTTCAGTTCTAGTTCAGTTCTAGTTCAGTTCTATTTCAGTTCTATTTCAGTTCTAGTTCAGTTCTAGTTCAGTTCTAGTTCAGTTCTAGTTAAGTTCTAGTTCAGTTCTAGTTCAGTTCTAGTTCAGTTCTAGTTCAGTTCTAGTTCAGTTCTAGTTCAGTTCTAGTTCAGTTCTAGTTCTAGTTCTAGTTCAGTTCTAGTTCAGATCTAGTTCAGTTCTAGTTCATTACTAATCTTTGTTAAAAATCAAGTTTTGTTTATAACCGGGCTTTCATAGGTAAGTCAGAGTTTGTTGCAAAGTGGCTAACCATAAACTTTTTTTAACACAATTGTAGAGAATATTTTTTAATGGATACTTAATGATGATGTTGAACATCGATTAAATTGTAATAAAAATAACTCTTATTATGTTGTTATTGTAATTTTGTCTTGCATTGCAGTTGGTTTTGTGTCCATTGATTGTTTAAAGACCTTTAAAAAAGTTGTAATTAATTTTTTTATTGTTTTCGAGTACAAAACACAAAGCATTGATTGAATCTGTTTGATGTCTTTGTTGGTAGGTGAGGTCATCTTTAGCATTAAAATACCTAAAGAAACGGCTGCAATATAATTATTGCAGCTAAAAAAAATAATCATTATTAAAAGAAAAAATACATAAATTTTATAGATAACCCCAGGTGATAATGATTACTTTGTTCTA
>NC_060953.1:41235904-41258404 GCF_022045245.1 Lucilia cuprina | reverse complement strand
TATCTATCTATCTATCTATCTATCTATCTATCTATCTATCTATCTATCTATCTATCAATCTATCTATCTATCTATCTATCTATCTATCTATCTATCTATCTATCTATCTATCTATCTATCTATCTATCTATCTATCTATCTATCTATCTATCTATCTATCTATCTATCTATCTATCTATCTATCTATCTATCTATCTATCTATCTATCTATCTATCTATCTATCTATCTATCTATCTATTATCTCTATCTATCTATCTATCTATCTATCTATCTATCTATCTATCTATCTATCTATCTATCTATCTATCTATCTATCTATATATCTATCTATCTATCTATCTATCTATCTATCTATCTATCTATCAATCTATCTATCTATCTATCTATCTATCTATCTATCTATCTATCTATCTATCTATCTATCTATCTATCTATCTATCTATCTATCTATCTATCTATCTATCTATCTATCTATCTATCTATCTATCTATCTATCTATCTATCTATCTATCTATCTATCTATCTATCTATCTATCTATCTATCTATCTATCAATCTATCTATCTATCTATCTATCTATCTATCAACCTATCTATCTATCTATCTATCTATCTATCTATCTATCTATCTATCTATCTATCTATCTATCTATCTATCTATCTATCTATCTATCTATCTATCTATCTATCTATCTATCTATCTATCTATCTATCTATCTATCTATCTATCTATCTATCTATCTATCTATCTATCAATCTATCTATCTATCTATATCTATCTATCTATCTATCTATCTATCTATCTATCTATCTATCAATCTATCTATCTATCTATCTATCTATCTATCTATCTATCTATCTATCTATCTATCTATCTATCTATCTATCAATCAATCTATCTATCTATCTATCTATCTATCTATCTATCTATCTATCTATCTATCTACTAACTAACTAACTACCCAACTAACTAAATACGTATTTTTATTAATGTTTAATTTGCTTCAGAAAGTTTTTAGAAAATCGCTTTACGGCGGAAGATTTTACGAAATGAGTCGAGGAAATATTTTTTTCTTATTAGAATACTATCGATAACTTACTGATAAATCCTGTTTTGTATATAACACTAGTATAAGCACATGTGTACATATGTACATCTTAAAATTGTATAAGTTTCAAATTTTAAAATAATTTACAAATTTTAAGATTTCAATATCTTAAAATTTATTCAAAAAATCTTACAGCTAAGCTATAATGTAAAAAAAATATTATTAAAAAATTATCTACATTTTTAAGCAAAATTAAAACAATTTAATTAATATTACAAAAATTAAATTAATAATGATAATTTCAATTAATATTGAGTAAAGTGCTTGCACAATAAAATTTCCCTTCTTTATAAAGTTCACACGAAAAGTTCATGGAAAATTTTGCAACTGAAAAGTTTGTGGTTTTCATTAGTTTAAATATGTTTAATAAATGTATATAATATTACTTTATAATGGTTATTAAACATAATAAAAATTATTTGTAGTATTGTTATTATAATTATAAATATGTATGTTAGTTTTAAGTTTATGCTTAAGTTCAGTTTTTTTGCATGTTTTGGTTTTGGGATTATTTTATTTAATACAATTTTCCCAGTCAATTTTCAAGCCAAACTGAAGTATTATGCAATAAAAAAATACACATCTTCTTCCTCAATTTGTAGTTTTATCTTTTTACTTTTTTTAACTTTTTTCTATATATTTTTTTTTCTTTTTTTTATAAATATGATAATAATGATGATGATGTTTATTATATTATCATGATTTGGATACCCCGTATATCAAAGATTTAAGTTTCAAGTTTTTTTTCATCTTTCCAAATGTGGTGTGGTTTATAAACAGAAAAAAAAGAAACAAAATTATGCACAAGTTTGCAATGTTTGTAATATATTAAATTTGTGTGAATTTATTACAAATCATGTCAAAGGGCAATTTATGATTTATGTAAGAGTAATAAGACTACGACGAATGCATGCATAGACAACAAACACGAACATGTTTAAGGTTTGTTTTGTTTTATTTTGTTTTGATATGATTTGATATTGTGTAAACAAATACTGATTAACACTTTTTACACGAATCTTCTTCGTGTTTTTTTTGTTTATTATTAATTGAGTTAAGTTTTAATTTAATCTGATTTTTTTGTTGAAATTTTTATTTATATTTTTTTCTTCATTTTGACAAGTTCACATGATCATTAAGATTATTTATAATGCGAATTAATGAATGAATGAATAAATAATGAATGTGCTTTGAATCAAAATTGCAAGTGTATTAAGTGGGAAAATGTTTTAGTAAAACAACTTTAACTTCAACTTTAAAATAATTGAACTTTTTAAATGTTTAAAAATAAGAAATTTCTAGACATTAACTAAAGCAAAAAATATCAAATTTATTTTAAAGAAAATCTCCAAAATTTTGTCATTGGTTTTTTATACTTTAGTTTATAATCTTTGAAGAAATTTTCGGAGTTGTTTTTTGCTTATCGCAGAAGAAAGTAAAAGTGATCACAGATTTCGCTTGTTTTGGCTGTATATCTTATAGCTTTCAAGAAAAACGAACTTTTATGTTTTCACTCAAAATATCGGTATTTGGAAGGAAATTAAAGTGATCACAGATTTGGCTTGTTTTGGCTGTATATCTTATAGTTTTCAAGAAAAACGAACTTTTATGTTTTCAATCAAAATATCAGTATTTTGAAGGAAATTAAAGTGATCACAGATTTGGCTTGTTTTGGCTGTATCTCTTACAATTTTCGAGAAAAACGGACTTTTATGTTTTCTCTCAAAATATCGGTATTTGGTAGGAAATAAAAGTGATCACAGATTTCGCTTGTTTTGACTGTATGTCTTATAGTTTTCGAGAAAAGCGGACTTTTATGTTTTCACTCAAAATATCGATATTTGGTAGAAAACAAAAGTGATCACAGATTTCGCTTGTTTTGACTGTATGTCTTATAGTTTTCGAGAAAAACGAACCTTTATGTTTTCAATCAAAATATCAGTATTTTGAAGGAAATTAAAGTGATCACAGATTTTGCTTGTCTTGGTTGTATCTCTTATAGTTTTCGAGAAAAACGGACTTTTATGTTTTCACTCAATATAATAGATTTCGCTTGTTTTGGCTGTATCTCCTATAGTTTTCGAGAAAAACGAACTTTTATGTTTTCAATCAAAATATCGGTATTTGGAAGGAAATTAAAGTAATCACAGATTTTGCTTGTCTTGGTTGTATCTCTTATAGTTTTTGAGAAAAACGAACTTTTATGTTTTCACTTAAAATATCGGAAATTAAAGTGATCACAGATTTTGCTTGTTTTGGCTATATCTCTTATAGTTTTCAAGAAAAACGAGCTTTTATGTTTTCACTCAAAGTATTGGTATTTGATAGGAAACAAAAGTGATCACAGATTTCGCTTGTTTTGGCTGTATCTCTTATAGTTTTCAAGAAAAACGGACCTTTATGTTTTCACTCAAAATATCGGTATTTGCTAGGATATTAAAGTTATCACAGACTTTGCTTGTTTTGGCTGTATCTCTTATAGTTTTCGAGAAAAACGGACTTTTATGTTTTCACAAAAAATATCGGTATTTGGCATGAAATTAAAGTGTTCACAGATTTTGCTCGTTTTGGCTGTATCTCTTATAGTTTTCGAGAAAAAAGGACTTTTATGTTTTCACTCAAAATATCGGTATTTAGTAGGAAATTAAAGTGATCACAGATTTCGCTTGTTTTGGCTGTAAATCTTATAGTTTTAGAGAAAAACGAATTTTTATGTTTTCACTCAAAATATCGATATTTTGAAGGAAATTAAACTGAGCACAGATTTCGCTTGTTTTGACTGTATGTCTTATAGTTTTCGAGAAAAACGAACTTTTATGTTCTCAATCAAAATATCGGTATTTGGTGGGAAATAATAGTGATCACAGATTTTACTTACTTTGGCTGTATGTCTTATAGTTTTCGAGAAAAACTAACTTTTATGTTTTCACTCAAAATATCGGTATTTTGGAGGAAATTAAAGTGATCACAGATTTCGCTTGTTTTGTCTGTATCTCTTATAGTTTTCGAGAAAAACTAACTTTTATGTTTTCACTCAAAATATCGGTATTTAAAAGGAAATAAAAGTGATCACAGATTTCGCTTGTTTTGGCTGTATCTCTTATAGTTTTCAAGAATCGAACTTTTATGTTTTCAATCAAAATATCGGTATTTGGTAGGAAACAAAAGTGATCACAGATTTTGCTTGTTTTGGCTTTATCTCTTATAGTTTTCGAGAAAAACGAACTTTTATGTTTTCACTAAAAATATTGGTATTTGATAGAAATAAAAGTGATCACAGATTTCGCTTGTTTTGGCTGTATCTCTTATAGTTCTCGAGAAAAACGAACTTTTATGTTTTCACTCAAAATATCGGTATTTGGAAAAAAATTAAAGTGATCACAGATTTCACTTGTTTTGGCTGTATCTCTTATAGTTTTAGAGAAAAACGAACTTTTATGTTTTCACTCAAAATATCGATATTTTCAAGGAAATTATACTGATCACAGATTTCGCTTGTTTTGACTGTATGTCTTATAGTTTTCGAGAAAAACGAACTTTTATGTTCTCAATCAAAATATCGGTATTTGGTGGGATATAATAGTGATAACAGATTTTACTTACTTTGGCTGTATGTCTTATAGTTTTTAAGAAAAACTAACTTTTATGTTTTCACTCAAAATATCGGTATTTTGAAGGAAATTAAAGTGATCACAGATTTCGCTTGTTTTGGCTGTATCTCTTATAGTTTTCGAGAAAAACGGACCTTTATGTTTTCACTCAAATATCGGTATTTGGTAGGAAACAAAAGTGATCACAGATTTCGCTTATATCCTACCAACTGTATTTTATATCCAACGGTATTTGGTAGGATATAAAAGTGATCACAAATTTCGCTTGTTTTAACTATATCTCTTATAGTTTTCGAGAACTTTTATGTTTATGTTTTTAATTAAAATATCGGCATTTGGTAGGAAATTAAAGTGATCACAGATTTTGCTTGTTTTGGCTGTATCTCTTATAGTTTTCGAGAAAAACGAACTTTTATGTTTTCATTCAAAATATCGGTATTTTGTAGAAAACAAAAGTGATCACAGATTTCGCTTGTTTTGGCTGTATGTCGTATAGTTTTCGGGAAAAGTTGACTTTTATGTTTTCACTCATATAACGGTATTTGGTGGGATATAAAAGTGCTCACAGATTTCGCTTGTTTTAACTATATCTCTTATAGTTTTCGAGAACTTTTATGTTTATGTTTTTAATTAAAATATCGGTATTTTGTAGAAAACAAAAGTGATCACAGATTTTGCTTGTTTTGGCTGTAAATCTTTTAGTTTTCGAGAAAAACGAACTTTTATGTTTTCTCTCAAAATATCGGTATTTCTTAGGAAATTAAAGTGATCACAGATTTTGCTTATTTTGGCTTTATCTCTTATAGTTTTCGATAAAAACGATCGGTATTTGGTAGGAAATAAAAGTAATCACAGATTTCGCTTGCTTCGACTGTATGTCGTATAGTTTTCGGGAAAAACGATCTTTTATGTTTTCACTCAAAATATCGGTATTTGGAAGGAAAATAAAGTAATCACAGATTTCGCTTGTTTTGACTGTATGTCTTATAGTTTTCGGAAAAATTGGACTTTTATGTTTTCACTCAAAATGTCGGTATTTGGTAGGAAACAAAAGTGATCATAGATTTCGCTTGTTTTGGCTGTATCTTTTATAGTTTTCGAGAAAAACGAACTTTTATGTTCTCAGTCAAGATAACGGTATTTCGAAGGAAATTAAAGTGATCACAGATTTTGCTTATTTTGACTTAAAATATAAAGGTTCGTTTGGTAGGAAACAAAAGTGATCACAGATTTCGCTTGTTTTGGCGAAAAAAAGTAGAGGCAAACGGACTTTTATGTCCTCTTCTCAAAACTTATTTTGCTTAAGCTAGACAATTTTAAATATAGTCCCTATTTGCCGATATTATTTTCAAAAATTTGTTAACTCATCATTTGGCAACTTAATATTTTCGCAAATTTCCTTTTTTAATAAGAAGTGAAGAAAACTTATTTTCAAACTTTAATTACAATGTGCATAATGCAGTGAAAGTTAATAATAGTGAAAATTAAAATATATTTTTTCCCAATAGATAGACAACAACAACGACCAACCGACAAGATAAACAAATTTGCACACACTTGTCAGTCAGTGAGTAAAGGTGCAAAGAAAAAAGTCTATAAAGAAAAATTACGAAAAATAAAAACTGCTGACTCCTGTAGTAGCTTACAACAAACCATCGCATCAATTGCTTTTAAAGTTTTACACAACAAAATTTGTTTAATCATATAATAGACGAAATGTCTGACTGACGGACAAACTTTTTAAAAAAGTAAACTTAAAAAAAAAACTTAGAGTAACTAACTATGGAATTGCATTTTGCATAGATTTTTTTCCTAAGATTTTTGCATAACAAAAATATTTTTCATAAAAAACTATAATATGCTCTAGTTTTCGTCTTTTCTTTTCTTTGTATATTTTCTTCTAGTTTTTGGTTTTCTTTTTTATTATTTTTATTTAAATAATCTTATCTATGTATATAAAATTCGAATGTTACTGACTGACAGATTCAATATCTATCTATCTATCGAACCTATCTATCTATCTATCTATCTATCTATCTATCTATCTATCTATCTATCTATCTATCTATCTATCTATCTATCTATCTATCTATCTATCTATCTATCTATCTATCTATCTATCTATCTATCTATCTATCTATCTATCTATCTATCTATCTATCTATCTATCTATCTATCTATCTATCTATCTATCTATCTATCTATCTATCTATCTATCTATCTATCTATCTATCTATCTATCTATCTATCTATCTAAGATAATAATAAATATCTATCTTCGGGGTCCTAAGTGAATGAAAATCAATAAAATTGGATTTTCTGGTACATTTGACTAATTACACTTATGAATTATGTTTATTTTATTACAATGAAGCTAGCGAAGCATGCCGGGCAACGATAGCAATAGATAACTTTAAACGTGTTAAACAAATTTTCCTATAAGATAATAAAAATACACAAATCGTGTTAAAAAATCTCTCTATTGTTTTTATTAAACATCAACAGCAAAAAAAATCAATTAAATACCGGAAAATTTTATTTATTATCAAAACTTTTTTTATATAAATATTTATTATTTATAATATTTTTAATTGTCATTATTTTACTTCAATATTAAAATAATTAGTTTTTTCGTGTGTTTTGTTTCTGTTTTTTGTTTTTGTTGCGATTAAATTAGCATAAATAAATATTAGAAATTTATTTTGAAAATTTCATGCTTCAACAATTATTTTGTGGAAAATAAATAAATCTTATAAAACAATTATAATTATCAAAGCGTTAAAATAAATAAAAGGAAATGTTTAAGAACAAATCATTTTAGAGTGTAAGGGAATTTATTTTAAATAGAAAGTTAACATAAATATTCTTATTTAATTATAAATAGAAATTGTTTTTTTTTTTGAGTTTTCCTCTAAATAGATGAAATTTGTAATTTTTATTAATATGTAATTATTTCTAATCATTAACAAAAATGTTTGCTTTTCTAAGTCTTTTGTAATTGTTTCTGTGTTTGCAGCTTTTCTAAGTCTTTCATTATTTACTCTGAGCATATACATATGTATGTATATTGTTCAGTGTTGTCAATTTTTTCCACCATTTCTCATTAAATAATATCACAAAACCGCTGAAGTTATTTTATTTAATAAAAAGAAAATAAAAAGATATAAATAAAACAAAATTTCACCTATAGACATGACCATAGCGTAGACAATTGACTAGACTATAAACTAGACAATATACTAGAATATAGACTAGACTATAGGCTAGACTATAGGCTAGACTGTAGACTAGACTAGACTATAGACTAGACAATAGACTAGACAATAGACTAGACTATAGAATAGACTATAGAATAGACTATAGACTAGACTATAGACTAGACTATAGACTAGACAATAGACTAGACTATAGACTAGACTAGACTATAGACTAGACTAGACTATAGACTAGACTATAGACTAGACTATAGACTAGACTATAGACTAGACTATAGACTAGACTATAGACTAGACTATAGACTAGACTATAGACTAGACTATAGACTAGTCTATAGACTAGACTATAGACTAGACTATAGACTAGACTATAGACTAGACTATAGACTAGACTATAGACTAGACTATAGACTAGACTATAGACTAGACTATAGACTAGACTATAGACTAGACTATAGACTAGACTATAGACTAGACTATAGACTAGACAATTGACTAGACTATAGACTAGACTATAGACTAGACTATAGACTAGACTATAGACTAGACTATAGACTAGACAATAGACTAGACTACAGACTAGAATAAAGGCAAGACTTTAGACTAGACTGTAGACTTCACTATAAACTGGACTATATGATCGATCTTTTTTAACAAATATTAAAACAAAGGTGTAATATCCTCCACTATAGTGGCGTAGGGTTTATTTATAATTTAAATATTGGTACAAATTAAAAAGCTTTTAATTTAATTGTTTTTAATTATGAATATAAATTACGTTACAAAAATTTGTCAAAAGTTTGTTTTAATTATTTTTGTTATTTATGCATAATGCATTAAAACAATGTATGATGACATGTTTTTTAACTATGGAAAAAAATACATGATATCTTTATATACATTATATATGTGATCGTTGTTTGTGATCGATAAAACCAGAAACAACGTTACAGTTTAGTGCTTGTATATGAAAAAAATATATAAAAACCAATCTGAGGAATAAAATCTGATCTTTGGGGTTATTACACTCTTTTACAAATTGTTTTTTCTCCTAAAATAAGGCAATAATGTTTAAATCATAACATTTAGCTTATGTATATGATCTATAATACCATATATTTTTTTCATCCTAAAAGTATGCCTAATACGGTATTTCACAACATCAAGCTTTAGTATATATTATAATATGACAATTGGGGTCTTTTTATTTGTTGTTGCTTTTCTATACATGCACATAAAAAAAGAAGAAGAATCATTAAAAGTAGCAGAAATTTTTTAGACGCGATTAATTTTGATAAGTTTTCAAATTACAATATCATCCCCAAAAACCCTATTAAATAACATAAATTTTATAGAAAAATGAAATTTACAATCTTAATTACACTTGAAATATGAAATTTTATTAGAAAACTGTGATTTAGGCACTAAAAATTGCTATTGAAAAATTCTCTAACTCGTGCACGGTCTACTCTCTACTGCTACATAATTGATTGATTTTTTTTTTGTAACCACACTGGTCGAGACACACAACTACACTCCGTATATTTTGTGCACTTGGAAAATTTATATTGTACATATTGAGGTGAAGATGATAATGATGATGATGGTGATCACGATGATGAGGTTGATGATAAATAAGCAATAACTATTACTAAATGTGTGTAGTGTGGTTGGAACACTCAAGCATTGAATGAACAAAATTAAAACAAAATACACATGAAAAAATACAGAAAAATAAAAAAAATGATAAAATAGTGAATTGTGTAAGTTGAAAAGCGATGATTTTTTGTTTTAAGTACTAATAATAATAAGTAAAGGTTTAAAAAGATAAGAAATTGTTATTAATATAAAGAAAACTACATGACGGAATCGGTCACAAAAGATTTCGACAGCGTTTTTGTAGAGAATGCAGCAGAAGTGGCCGCCGACACTAATATCAGCAGCAGTGCGGTCGATTTGGAGGTCGTGAATGTGGTGGCCGCTGGCAATAACGGAAAAAACGACATTAAAGTGTCTGAAGAGGGTGTTGTCAAATTGTCATTTGGTTTTTTAGACGATATGCAAGGTGGCGACAGTAGTTTAGAACCGGGAGAGGTAAAAACTCCTCCCCCTGGATCTAGTCCAGCCACGGTTAAGGAACATACACCTTCACGGTTGGCCCAGGAACGACCAGAACCACCGACCAAACAATTAGCCAAGGATACTTTAGCTAAAGCTTTAAAAACTGTATCACAATTGGAGGCGGAAGCTTGTGAGGAAAAAGTACGTGCAATTTTAGAATTAGATGCAAAGAGGCGTAAAGAGGAGGTAGAAAAACGTAAATTGGAGGCTGAAAAGCGTAGGCAATCAGGAGAAACTGATTTGGAATTAGAGCGTAAGCGTAGAGCTAAAGAAGAGCGTAAGAAACTAAAGAAATTAAAAAAGGGTAAGTGTTTTTGTTATATGTACAATCTTAAAAAGTAAAAATAAAAAAATTAAATTTTTAACCCTTTAGCCCAAAAGGCAGCAGATAAGGCTTTAATAAGCGGCGATGAAGATAATACTGAAACAGCTCAAAGTAAAAAGCGTAAAATGAAAAAGGCCACTGAATCGGAAGAAAGCGAAGGTTTATGTTCTTCCGGTGCTGAAGATGATGATGAGCATGTTAGCGAAAAACAGGGCAATATATTAAATTCTGCCATTGCCATACCTTCTATGCCAGCAACACGTTATCCACCACATTTGCCGCCTCCTCATATTTTAACCGAAGCATTTATGGGTGGTTTTCGTCCGATGAATCCTTTTATGCGTGGTCCCCGTCCTGACTTTTCGCATGGTCGTGGTGGTGGTTTTATACCAAGAGGTCGTGGTGGTATGCGTGGTGGTCGCATGCCCTTTCAAGGTTTTCGTCCACCCTTTTTTGCAGGCGTTGGTAATAGTGGTGGTGCAGCTCCTAAATTTAATGTTCCTCATGGTTCGCATGGTCTTCAGCAACGTCATCATCATCACCACCATACTCCGCCACCTAATCGTGGTCATTCACCTATACTGCCACCATCTTCGGATTTACTGTAAGTTATTGCATATTTTTTTGTTAAATACTAATTAGTTTATTTTTATACGAAGCAATACATATTTAGATAGATAGATATATAGATAGATAGATAGATAGATAGATAGATAGATAGATAGATAGATAGATAGATAGATAGATAGATAGATAGATAGATAGATAGATAGATAGATAGATAGATAGATAGATAGATAGATAGATAGATAGATAGATAGATAGATAGATAGATAGATAGATAGATAGATAGATAGATAGATAGATAGATAGATAGATAGATAGATAGATAGATAGATAGATAGATAGATAGATAGATAGATAGATAGATAGATAGATAGATAGATAGATATATAGATAGATTAATAGATAAATAGATAAATAGATAAATAGATAAATAGATAGATAGATAGATAGATAGATAGATAGATAGATAGATAGATAGATAGATAGATAGAAATATGAGCAAAATGTTTCTTCTGGTTTCTAATGAACATTTAAATTTTCTTTTCTTTTTCAAACAGATGGACAAAATGTAAACCAACCTTATCGTATGCATTTAAATACAACAAATTCCATAACGCTCATTCAGACACAAAACCACACAGTTCAAATCGAGAGCCATCAGAAGAAGATTGGAATGATGACAGTCCAAGAGCTGATAATGAGCAAAAACAAGATGATGATGATTATAAACATAATCAACATGAACAAATACGTAAAAAAGACAAAAAGCACAAATCACTCTCGAAAGAAAAGAAAAAATCGAAAAAACATAAAACAAAAGAAGCTAAGAAATCAAAAAGGCATCGAAAATCCCTGTCCACTTCATCGCTAACAGCAAAACATAAGAAAAAATCAAATAAATCGAGTAGAAGAAAAATTGAAAAAATACGTAAATCCTATGGATCATCGAATAGATCAACACCCACACAGCAGCAGCAACAAGAACATTCTTCAGAAGATACAGAAACAACAAATGTGAACTTGAGGGATAAGTTAGAGAAAGAGCAGTATCCAGAGAAAACCCTGGAAGAAAAAATGCCCAATGAAGAAGAAATACGTAATAAAGTGGAAAATATTAAAAAAGAAAAAATAGAAACCACTGAATTAAAAATAGAAGATTTAACTCTAAAGGTAAAACCTTTAATTATAAAAGTGGAACCTACAGAGGAAGGAGTGGAAAAAGTACTAGAGAAAGCAAAAGAAAGCCAGGTGGCTAACAAAAGTGATTTGCCAGCAGCCTTCGATATATTTGCTGAATCACCCCCGCATACTCCTGGTATTTCGATATTAAACAAAAAACCAACCCAAAAGAAACCAGCAGAAGAGGGTAATGTTACTCCACCCTTGCCGTCCTTAAGTGAAAATAAATTGCAAAAATCTTCCTCATTACAAAATGCTTTAGAAATACAAAAACGTATAGATAAACTATTACAACAAGATGATATCAAATTGGAGGCCATAGAAGCGGCTAAAGAAATGTTAATGAAGAAAACACAAAAATATCAAAGTACAAAGGAAAAATCAACACCCGAAAGGGAATTAAACAAAGTCATGGAACAAAAAACCGTAGAAGAAACTAATAAAATAAAGATAACAACAACAATTCAAAAGGAGGAGAGTTCAACAGCAAAAGAAAAACCCAAGGCCTATAAGGATAAGGAACCTATTAAAACATCCAAAGATCTTGATAAAGAAAAAGAGAAACCCCGAGATTCTTCTAAGCAGGGAGAGGGAAAGGATGTTAAACATAAGGACAAATCAACAATTTCTTCTAAAGACAAATCCAAAGAAGAGAAGAAAGATGAGAAGAAAACCAAAAGCTATGATAAAGACAAGCATCATAGTGAAAAGGATTATGAGAAAGATAAAACACGCAAAGAAGTTTCCTCAACATATCGTAATCCCTTCAAAAGATCCATATCACGTGATAGATTCTTTGGCAAAATTGATTCGCGACGCCGTACACGCACCCATAGTCGTGAACGTGATTTTACAGCGAAACGACGTCTTTCTAAGGATCACAAACGAGGCGATAGTTCTGGTTACAGTTCAAGTAGAATATCTTCTAAACGTCGCATAAGTGCCAGTAGTTCAGTCTCAATTATACTCAATCGTTCAAAATCAGGCGAACGGGATGTAAAAGGATCTTTAGATTCGCTAAACTCTAAGGATCGAGAACGTAAAGATAAAAAGAGAGAAAAGACACCAGAACTAAAAACTAAACGTAAACGTTCTTTATCGCCTAAACGTAAAAATGACAAAGAAAAAGATAGTACAGCAAAAAGTAACCAAAATGATAAAACTGTTACAGTAGATGGGAAATCAACAACGCCACCACCTAAATCAAATAAAAGCCAGGATAGGGGTCAAGATAAAGCTGCCCTAAAAGAAACTAAGAAATCTAAATCACCTGTTAAGCCGGCCGCCAAAAAGAGACCACTTTCATTTACCCAAACTGAATTTCTGTTTCCAGAAGAAGGCAATGAAGACGATTTCATTTTGGGCGATGATGACGAGACCAATGATTCATTTAAAAACCTTAAATCACCTAGTGACAAGGAGGATAGTCCCGACACCGATGATTATATGGATAATTGGGAAAATGATGAAGATGTTGATCTTGATATGAATTCAAATATGCCCACTGATATGTCTACACCAAGAAAATCCTCACCCGATATAACAGAAGAGGATTCATTTGTTACACGTTACGTTAATCCCAGTCCACCGAAGGAGTTATTGCAAAAACAAAATGAAACGGAGACAAAAACTAAAGAAAGTGAACAGAAAATTGAAGTCGATACACTGCCTTTGACACCGCCATTGGACTTGCTGAAAAAACCTGCAGTAGATTTAGAACATAAAGAGTTACAAGAGGAGAATAGCAAACAAGCTAAAGACAGTCTTGAGGCTAAAAAACCTGAACTGTTTGGCATGCAGGAATTATATGATCAATTTATAAAAAGTGTAGAGGCTTCTGGAGTCAACATGAAATCGAATAATAAAGAACAAAAACCTACAAATGAGGAGGATAATGCGCAACAAGCAGACGTTTTATGTGATGAAATAAATCAAACACAAAATCAAGGTGAAGATCCTTTATCTACGTCATCCACCTCAACATCATCAACAACTTCCTCTTCTTCTTCATCATCGTCGGAAACAAATTCTTCTTCAAGCTCATCTTCATCAGATTCTTCATCGGATGACAGCAATGATGGTGATGAGTTTAACAAGTCTGATAAACATTTAACAAAGAAAATTAAACTTGAGGAAGATTTAACATCTATAAGTTCTCCAGTTGTGGATAACAACTCCAAAGGTATGGAAACCATTACCACGAAATCTCCCATAGTTGAAAGGGAACCTCGAACACCGTCTCCTTCGCCTCTACAAAAGAATTTGTTTATAACACAAACTCCACCAACACCCATCTCTCAAAAATCAACTCCTAAATCAGATGTTGCCAAAGATTTCAAAAAACTAAAAAATCTGGAAGCGAACTTATCGCGCATACAAATGATGAGGGCCAATTATGATTCCAATGATGAAATCAGTGAGGAATTGCATAAAATGGAAATGTTATTCTTGCAAGAAAAGAAAATCATTTTACAGAAATACGCCAAGAATACGGCAGCCGCTGAAAAGCCCACAACTACTGTTGCTGCAAAAACAGTCGGAGAGTTTGTGCCCGCTTTACCGACCAGTGATTTTGATCTACTGCCACCTCCGCCACCTCCCGAAGAACCCAATAAAATATTTGATGCTAATCGTGAAGCCATTAAATTGACAATTTCTCCCATGAAATTACCCTCTAAACCAGCCATATTTAATGTAGCGCTAAATGAGGAAACGGAAAAGAAGCCATTGGAGGATAAAGATGAAATAGATTTCACTGAAAAGCTAGTTAAACCAGTCAAAGAAGTGGCCATAGTTAAGCCCATGATGGAAACTAAAGAGTCAAAGGAATCACGCACTAGAGATTCTCATCGTCATAGACGTTCACCGGTGTATGCAGGCAGTCGTGAGAGGCCAAGATCACCCAGCAATTACAGAGAACGCAATCGCAGATCGTCTTCTAGAAATCGTTTTAGTCCTCAGCGTAGAGGCCGTGGCAGATCTTTATCGATAAGTCCTCCACGTAGGGGAATGGGTGGTGGTATACGTCATGGTTCACCGCCCCGAAGAGGAGCTGCTGGTGGCAGATTTCGTGTTTCTAATAGGAGATCTCGTTCTCGCAGTCCTTTGCGTCAATTTGGCAACAGGCGTGCTAAAGAGGGAAGCCCTTTCCGCCGCAAGCGAGGACAGCAGCAGGATTTGCAACCGCATTACAAAAAGTTTGCACGTCATCGTGGTTCACGCTCCAGATCACCACAAGCAAGACCTAGATCTCCCAGAACTCCGCCACCAAGAAGACGTTCCTACAGTCCAGATCCTTACTCAAGATCACCGCTGCCATTTAAACCACCTTCACCGCCCATGCGTCGTAGTATGTCTCCAGCGGATTCACCTAGTTCCGCAAGACGTTCACGATCTCCAGCTTCACCGCGCAGACCGAGATCTCCACGTTCTCCTCGTTCACCACAATCTCCCTTATCACCACGTTCACCCCGATCGCCAAGATCTCCCGATTCTCCACCCTCGCATAGATATGATGATCATAGATATAGACGTGATAATAGTTTTGAA
Source organism: Lucilia cuprina (assembly GCF_022045245.1). NCBI lineage: Eukaryota > Metazoa > Arthropoda > Insecta > Diptera > Calliphoridae > Lucilia > Lucilia cuprina. The sequence goes on along the minus strand of NC_060953.1, from coordinate 41,242,729 downwards.
AGACACTCTTCCATTTCACCACATCCCCAGTACTATGGATCAGACTCTTTGGCGTCGGGTGTATCATCACAAGCTTCATCGTACTATTACAATGTTTCACCAAATCGCATATCATTGGATGCACGCATAAATATTGTACTCAATGCACCGGGTACTGGGAGCGATACACCACCAGCTGGTTATGAAGGTTACACAAACTATGCTCAATATGGTGGTGCAGCTTATATGTCTATACCACCACAACCCATGACAGATCCAGCTAATAATATGGGTTATTATCCAAATCCATATGTACCAATCATGCCATCAACACACGAGTCACATCATGGTATAACACAACCCACCCCCCATAACCTACAACATGCCACTCAGCCCCATCATCCCAACATGCCACCACATCTACAGCAACAGCCACATTCTCCTGCTTACTCCAATATACCCACCATAAATAGTGGTGTGGCAGGACCGTCATCACCACTGCCACCGAACAATTTTTATTATAATGATTTCAATATGTCGCATCAACCCAGCAATCCAGTGCTCAAAGAATTACCAAAAGCTCCTGTGGCTGTCCAAAAGGGTAATGTTTTGGAAATTGTACCCTCAAATGTGGAAACTGCTCAATCTCCTCTACAAAGTCAAAAATTGAAAACTTCACCAAATTTGGCTGACAGTATTAAAAGTCATATTGATAAAATTTCCTCTACAATATCCTGGAAAGATGAAGTCAATAATCGTCATGTTAAGTCAGCCGTAATGAAACTAAATCGTGGCGGTGAAAATGTAATGAGAAGCATTTTAAAACGTTCCGAGGTAGCGGAGAAAACCGAGTAAGTATTATATTTTAAATTTAATTTAAAAAAAAATGTCCTTGTTTTAATAGGATTTGAACTCGAAATTGAAATAATGTTCTTATATCTTTATCATTCTTTATTTATGTCCTTTCTATAGCAAACTTGAAAAGAAGAAGGTCTACTTTGAAGATGGCATTTATCCCAGTCGTGATAGTGATGATGAAGATCGCAAACTTATTGAATATAAAATACGCAAAAAAGTATTACGTCTGCGTAAAAAGCGAGGCATTGATGTGCCGGCCGCACGTGAGCTAGGAGAAGATAAGCTTAAACTTAAGCTACGCAAACCGAAAATAGATGCAGCTTTAGAAAAATTACCACCACCACCACCGCCCACCACAATGCCACCGGCAAATCTAGAGCAACCCATATATTTAAGGCCACCAACTCCAGTACCTTTGGTTTATTTCCATTTCGATTCGGTGGTTCACTCAATGTATGTTTCACAATTGGAGAAACCCATACCACCCAGACTGTTAAATCCAAAATGTGTACCACCCGGAGCTGGTACCCCTGCAGCAGGTATTGTGACTACAGCGAATATTGCTGCCAATCGTTCGCCTAATCTTAATTTGCAAGGTAGTGCAGCAGCTACTAAAAAGGAATTAACTACATTGGCAGCTTTAAATCGTGTGGGTAGAAATGAAAATGCCCAGAATTCACCCAAAATGTTGGCAGATCCTAAAAGAGAAAGTCCAAACTCACAGCAATCACCCTTAATGACGTTAAATAAACCCAGCAGTTTACATTTTGCACCCACTCAAACATCACCACAAATGTCTCCTTTACATGGACCGGCCATAAGACATCCGCCTTCACCTATAGGTTTTGTGGGTATGCGTATTAATAATTTCATGCGTCTACCACCTTCACCCTTAACTAGAGCCAGCACAGTACCGCCTCATATGCAAAACCCACCACCAAATATGGCAAATTTACCGCACGGCATGTCGGGCATGAGACATCCACAATATAATATGCCACCACCAAATTTAATGCCTCCAGGTATGACGGCCGATAATAGCTATAATACACATGGAGGTGGTTCACCTTATGCAGCTATGCCACAGCCACCACCTGGTTTTCATGGTGGCTATGGTCAAAGGCCCATGAATAGCGGCTTCTTTATGGGTCCTGCTGCAGCACACACCATGCATCCACCACCGCCAATGCCGGGTAATTCACATTCTAAGGATAAAGAGCACATGTTACATCATCAGCACCAACATCACCAGCAGCAACAGCATCAACATCATCATAATCTTCACCCGCATGCGCAATTGCATCCACAACAACATCATCATCCTCATCATCAGCAACATAAACCTCCGCCTCCTCTGCCGCCGCCGACTTTAGGTAGTAGTGTGGTTGCTGCTAGTCCCCAGGCCATGATAGCCCCCTATAATGTGAAAAAGACTGTTAATTGAATTAAAAAAAACACACACACACAACCAAACTCTAAACTAAAGCGTCATAAATGCAATCTTCTTAAAGTCCATAACATCAATAGCATCCTAAATTCATACACACACAGTTGCAAAGTGTATGAAATTGAAGAAAAAACAAACCAAACCAATTTTTTTTTTTTTTTGTATTTAAATATTATGTTAATAATATATTTATAATTAAACTGAATTATTTTAATTTATATTTTTATTTAAAAACCTAACCTAACGACTCCTTTTAACAAATACAATTTTAAAACTCGCCTTTATTTTCTTAGAACTTTTTATAGATTATTAAGATGTTAATTAAATATTTTTTTAAATTGATTTAAAGTTCTTTTTAAATCCGGCTAGTTTTAGTGACAATAATTGCAAATGGTGTCATTTATTTAGTATTATTTCCAAAAGCAAACTCTAACTATCGAATATAACTTTTCTCTAAACAAACAAACAAACAAACAAACACAAAATTCTTCATTTTTATCGTTTCCTTTCTCATAATTTGAATTGTTTTCTAGTTCTTTTTTTGTTGATTTTTCGCCTTTTTTCCTTAACATATTGAAATTAAGTTCATTTTAATTTAATATATTTAATTAAATCTTAATTGTTTGCAAAATATTGAATAAAATACATTAAAACAAATTTTTTTTGTAAGTGTTCATTGAATTTAAATTTAGTTTTTAGTTTTAAATATAAAAAAATTTATTTAATATTATTATTTTAATTTTATTCTTCTTTTTTGTATGTATTTAATTCAATAGTTCTATAGTTTTATAGATAAAAAAAAAACAAAACAAACAAACTTACATACTTCTATATTATAAACACTTTAAAAAAGTTTTAAGTAGTTTTAAAAATGAGAAAAAATTAATGAACTTTTAAAGCAACAAAATTTAATTAATTTCATTAAAAACCAAGTAATAAAAAGAAAACACATACTAAAATTACAAAAAAAAAAACAATTTTTAATGTTTTTCACAACATAAACGAATGACTACTACTGCTGTGATGAGAAAATGATGTTATCCCTTCACTGGTGACATTTTTAGATGGTGGGGTTTTTGGCATTTTAGCTCCTGAAGAATGACTGGAGGTCTCGGAAGAATTGCATCTTTTATTTTTCCTAAAAAAAAGAGTTATTTAGATTAGAATTACAATATATTTCAAGTTTTTGTTCAGTTCTTGTTGAATTCTAGTTCAGATTTAGTTCAGTTCTAGTTCTGTTCTACTTCAGTTCTTGTTCAGTTTTGCTTATAGTTGTAGTGCAATTACAGTTCATTTCTAGATCAGCTTTTTATCCAGTTCTACTTTTGTTCTAGTTCAGTTTTATTCTAGTTCAGTTCTAATTTAGTTATCAGATCAGATCTTATTATGCTGCACACCTGTTCTGGATTAGATTTAGTTCTAATTTAGATCAATTATACTTCAGTTGAAGTTCAGTTCTTCAGTTTTAGTTCAGTTCTAGTTCAATTCTAGTTCGATTCTAGTTCAGTTCTAGTTCAGTCATAGTTCAGATCTAGTTTTATTCTAGTTTAGTTCTACCTCAGTTATAGTTCAAGTTCAGTTCTAGTTTAATTATTTCCGATTAATTTTAGTCCAGTTGTAGTTAGTACTAGTTCAGTTCTACTCTAGTTTAGTTCAGTTCTATTCTAGTTCAGTTATTGTTTTAGTGCATTTTTAGTTCAGTTCTATATTAGCTCTAGTTTAGTTCTTATCCAGTTCTAGTTTAGCTCTAGTTCAGTTCTAATTTTGTTCTAGTTTATCTCTAGTTCAGTTCCAATTTTGTTCTAGTTTATCTCTAGTTCAGTTCTAGATATAATTTCTAGGTGATTTCTATTTCAATTCTATCTCAGTTCTAGTTCAGTTGTAGTTCAATACTAGTTTAGTTCTAGTTCAGTTCTCTTTTAGTTCTAGTTCAGTTCTAGTACAGTTCTCGGTTAGTTCTAGTTCAGTTCTGGCTCAGTTATAATTCAGATCTAATTCTGCTCTATATCAGTTCTATTTTAGTTTAGTTATAGCTCTAGTTCAGTTTTAAATCAGTTCTAGTTTAGTTTTAATTAAAGTTTGGTTATACGTAGTTCAGTTCCAGTTTAGATCTACTTTAGTTTAGGTTTAGTTTAAGTTCAGTTCTAGTTACGTTCTACGTCATTTCTAGTTTAGTTCTACTTCTCTATCTCAGTTCTAGTTCACTTAAATACCTATTTTCTTCCATTTCCTTGCGTTGTTGCTTTATAGCAATTACCCGTTTCTCCAAATGTTTGCGTTCTGTTTTCAATTCTCCCATTTGTTGATAATGTTTCCTGGCCAATTCTTTAATTCTTATGACTTCCTTTTTACGATCTTGCATGGTATTATACTAAAAGAAACAAGTAAGAATTTATAGTCGGACATTGCCGACCATATTATACCCTACACCAGTCAGTTAAAATTGTGAATTTTTTTATATAAAGCATTTAATTTATTTTATTGTGAAATTTTTTACTTATTGTTGACAAAAAACAGAATATAGGCCTATCCTTATAAATTTTGGTAAATGAATTTACGTCTACTTCAAAGTCATTTATGTAGATTTTGATCGTCTTATTAGTAATTATAAGTTAATTTTGACCTTCAACTCATTTTCTGAAGGGGAGTTTGTATGGGGGCTAGGGTCAAATGAGACCCGATCTCTATAAAAATTAGTATTGTCATTTATTGTTCTATAAAACTAATTTTTGTTGACATTATAAAACATTTAACGTAATTGTGAGCCTAAAGGCCCGATTCGGGGGGTACGGTTGTATTGGGGCTAGGAGAAATAATGGACCGATTTCAACCATTTTCAATAGCGTACGTCCTTGAACCAAAAGAAGAGTATGTGCCAAATCGACTCAGAAAGTGATTCTGAACCGATTGGTATACTTTAAGGTGGGTCTAGGACCAATATTTTTTGGTGTTACAAACTTCAGCACAAACGCATAATACCCTCCCCACTATAGTGGTGTAGGGTATAAAAAGTTAAATTTGGTCGGAAGATTAAAATTTTTAGTAAGGGCCCTTTGCGTATCGGATGACGATATAAACTTACAGGGTACGTAAATTTTATTGTATAAACGGCAAAAGGAATAACAAACTTGTACATATAAAATCCAACTTACTTGTCTGTCGAGATAATCCATAAAACGCTTTTGATGTTTCTCCTGAAAAGCTATTATACGATATGTATTCAAACCATCGAGAGAGGGATCAGGATGAAATAACTCCTTCAAGTGTGGCGGCATTTCATTGCCCAATTTACAGGCCCTAGTCTGTCTACTGCACAATGGACATTTAAATATTTGGGGACCATTAATTAAGGTTTCGCTGATATTTTCCACACATTCGAAACAACACACATGATCACAAGCGAGCAAATAAAAGTGGCGCTTCTTATTTATGTATTGCTCATAGCAACGGTTACAATGGATCCAATGGGTGTATGGAGTACGGGGTACTATTAAAGAATCACTAGACTTTATGGTAGACTTTTGCTGTTGGGGCTGTGCTAAAGCCATGTCTAGGAATTTTATGTTTTTGAATGTTTTTTGTAAATTATCATAATATATAATATAATGATTTGCACTTTACTCTTTATTAGAGATTAGGTTACATTTAAATTCAAATAAAAACTTATTTAAGAAATGCTTTGTTATAAATCTACTGTTATATTTATTGAATTTTTAATTTTTTAATTAATTTAATAATTTTTTTATTTTTTTAAATTCTGCATGACTTAACTCATGTATTTACCGTTATTTAAACATATTTGTTTACATTCATCTGTGACAGAAACCTATTGGTGCTATCAACTCACTGTAGAATGAGCACAATAAAGAAGATGCATTTTACGATATGGTGTTGTAGTATTGTCGTTTTAGCGACAGCGAATTTATAAAAAAATATAATAATTATAAACATGTTTAGTTTTTATGCTATCTTAATTTTTATAATTAAAAGTATTTTTAGTTTCTTCAAATTTCAAAAACTCTATTTAAAATAAACGATGTTTTAACTGATAATTGCAGAAATATAATTAAAAAAGGTAGTTCAACAGTTTATAGCGATTTTTTTGAATAAAATTAAATTTTTTCATCAACAACACATTAACATCACTGTAAATGTGTCAAAATAAAATGTTTAGTTTTTATGCTATCTTAATTTTTATAATTAAAAGTATTTTTAGTTTCTTCAAATTTCAAAAACTCTATTTAAAATAAACGATGTTTTAACTGATAATTGCAGAAATATAATTAAAAAAGGTAGTTCAACAGTTTATAGCGATTTTTTTGAATAAAATTAAATTTTTTCATCAACAATACATTAACATCACTGTAAATGTGTCAAAATAAAAAAAGAAGCAGCACAAATCTAGACGAATCAATTTTTTTCTACAAACCAACAACAGTTGTAATTCAGGTCTGAGTTGGGGAACAACTCTCGCGTCATCGTTTTTATTTTTTAAGGACGGTCAGGCTTGTGCTTGTTGCTGGGCTTTCGACAGAATTACT
>NC_060953.1:41234353-41235804 GCF_022045245.1 Lucilia cuprina | reverse complement strand
AGTCTCTTTCGCATGCTAAAGAAGATTTTCTATAGAAAAGTCTCTTTCGCATGCTAAAGAAGATTTTCTATAGAAAAGTCTCTTTCGCATGCTAAAGAAGATTTTCTACAGAAAAGTCTCTTTCGCATGCTACAGAAGATTTTCTACAGAAAAAGTCTCTTTCGCATGCTAAAGAAGATTTTCTATAGAAAAGTCTCTTTCACATGCTACAGAAGATTTTCTATTGATAAGCCTCTTTCGCATGCTATAGAATATTTTCTATAGACAAGTCTATCAAACTTACTCTGTGTTGAAAGAAATTGGGATCCAAATATTTATCAAAACGATCCTTAAACTCCACCACACTCGGTTTCCAATTGACTTCATAGGAAAATTTAATTTTCGAACCTGCCACCAACAACTCCTTCTTCTCCGTAGTCAAACTAATGTCCACAATTTGTTGGCCATTGCGACCAATATCGAATTTCTTATGTGTATATATATAATATTTGCCATCTTTTTCATCCTTCTCACCCACCTTACCCCAAATGGGCAAACCATCGATATACATTTGATACCAATACTCATTCATGACAGCATAGGTAAAGGCCTTAACTTTATCCTCCGTCAAATCAACCATACAAATAACATTGGAAGCAACATCACCTGGAAAAAATAATAAAAATTTAATAAACTTTCTAAGACTTAGCAAACTTTAGAACTTACGATTGAATTCAATTTCATAACCACTGAATTCCAACTCAACCCCCTGTAAAGCTTCACTTAAAGTTTCATGATAATGTGATATACTCGATTTTGAACCACTGCAAAATGGCAGACTAAAATAGGCATAAGTCTCTTGACGATTGTGATAAGGACCCACGGTATTCATCCATAAAACCACCTCTTCACCATCATTGTACTACAACATAATGTAATTAATAAATTTATAAAAAATAATAATCAATTAATCTCTTCATGTTGTACTCACTTTGTGATTGTGTTCATCGGCCAGAACCTTATAATGACTACTACCGGCCATTAAAAGTAGAGATACTACATAAATTTTAGCCGCCAACCCCATAGCGGCCTCGTTGCGTATAATACGTACGTTTTGTTTATTTTAATGAAAATTATTAAACTTTTATCTTTCTAGTAGATTTTTTTTATATTTGGATAATAAAGTTCTTCGACGTGGCTTGACGTCTGTCTGTATTGACGAGTTCTGCTCTTCTTCTGCTGTTGCTAGCTGCCGCTGCTTTATTGTTGTAAGAATCTCATTAACAGAATTCTGCTGTAATTTTTAAAGTAAACATTTGTTGTTTGTTTTATTTTATTACTATTTAGTTGCACTTAATGTTGCAATTGTTTTATAAAGATGTTTATTTATATAAATTTATTTGTTAAAAAAAAATAAAGTGAAAAATTCTTAAAATTTTTTGTTGGTTTGTTTTTTTTTTTTTTTTTTTTTT